>NC_043970.1:34959623-35159623 GCF_902148855.1 Sphaeramia orbicularis
AGCATGATGATTAAAGTACATGATCAGTGAATTAAGTATCGGAAAACACCCTATTTGCACTGAAAAAATGTAAAATGGAGAGGATAATGTTATGATAAATGGAGATAAACCACTTAAGAAAGTTTAAATCTGAGGAAAAAATAATTTAGGAACTGTCACAAAAGTAGCACTGGGTCTTTATGGGTTAAGATGTGCTACATTTTTTGTAATTGTGAAGAGTCTGAGTAAGCATCCATTGATAGACAACTTCATGGTTTTCTTGATAATAACCAAAATCATTAAGTCCTTACATCAATATCTATGGCATTGTACTCCCAAAAACAGTGCTTTTAGGCATTCTATGTTTTCTTTTCTGTCTGTTTTAGTCACATGATACACACAGGAGTTAGTATTTGATTGTATGACCGTTGTTTCTGATGACTTTTGATGGTCTAATAATTTTTTCTGCGACTGTATGATCCCGTCGCTCATACATCGAGCTTCTCCCTCCACTTTTCCTCCCCTCTCCTCCTCCTCCTCTCTCTACCTCTTCACTCTGCTCCCATTATCTAGCATTTTAATGCATCTATAGTCATGCTAATGGTCTTCAGAATCCAAAATAATTTCTTCTTTGTCCCACTCTGCCACTCAGCACTGATAGAGGAGTGGTATCTCTTTCTCCTTCTGTGTGATTTTGAGTCCTGTCAGTCTTTTTTTTTTTTTTTGTGTCCATCATGCTTTTTCTATGTGTCAGATAAAAGGAGGTAAGGAGTGCTGACGGAGCATGGACAGGAGAGGAGAGGAGAGGAGAGGAGAGGAGAGGAGAGGAGAGGAGAGGAGAGGAGAGGAGAGGAGAGGAGAGGAGAGGAGAGGAGAGGAGAGGAGAGGAGAGGAGAGGAGAGGAGAGGAGAGGAGAGGAGAGGATGTGTTTTACATTATCAGCAGCTCCAACCTTTCTATTCATGCTGGGTGACCTTTCCATCAGTAGGTAATAGAGAGGAGAATGTCTTTTACTATAAAGGCTGGATGTTAAGTCACGCTCCTCTCTGCCCCAAAGAGAGAGGAGAGCACCTGATGGTCACCCCGACACAGCTCAGGGTGAGAGGGGAGGAGGCTGGGGAGATGAATGGAACCCCAGTGTGTCAGGGTGGATGGGGTGAGGGGCATATGGTGTACTGATATTAGCGAAGGATGGGGGTGGCCATAGTGCTGCTAATGTATGTGTGTGTGTGATGGGATGGGATAGATGGGATTGGGAGGGGAGGGGAACAATATTGGTCTGCCAGTGTGGGTCATTGTAGAGAAAACATAAAACATAATCATCCATTAAAATGCAGCTTCACACCCTCCATCACGTCGGCGATGGAGCTGCTGCCATAAACGCTGTATGTGTGTTTTGGTGTGTGTGTGTATACATTCACACGTGCATCACTCTGCTATGATAGATAGAGGTCTAAAAAAGCCAAGAGAGCAAATGAAGACAAGGTTTCTGAGCTTTGGTGGGAGGTCACGGAATTTTTATTCATGTATGTGTGAGTGGTTTGTGTTGTAAATCAAACTTATATTTGACCATCAAACAGTGGTGTGTGACAGTAAAAAAATATTCATGATATAGTAAATACTACAATAGAATCTGCTGTAGGCTCAGACAGTAAGTCAGTTAAATACTAATATAGTGAGAATGATAATATGTCATATATAGATATGTATATCATAAAATTCAACAAATTGCCATCTTTCATGGAAGCATAAACTAGATTCAATAGGAAATACTTAAGTAGCTAAAGTGAAATTATTTAGTTTTATTTTCAGTATTGAAGAGGCAGGTTTGAGTCCTCTCCATGGGCTGTTCTGATACTTTCTATAGCTATAATATGTAACTTTTCTGTCTTAAAATGTCCAAAAACAACTATGTTATGAGTTTTGTTGTCTTTTATACTGACCTTATAATCAGATGTTTCCTACAATGATGTTACAAGTGAGTGAAATCCAGCCTTTAGTTGAAGTAACAGCTCATTTCATCATATTCCCTTTACAAACATTAACATTTATTACTACTGAATTCTAATAAAATGACTATGCATCCCGCCTTCACCCATTGGTACCTGGGATAGGCTTCAGCAATCCCATGACCCCCTTGAGGTCTAAGCGGTAAAGAAAATGAATGAATGAATGAATGAATGAATGAAAGGCTATGTAATACGAATAAATATGAATAAAACTGCTTAGAACTAACAAAGTATAGAATTGAATCCTTTTAGGTCAAATGGGTTTCTTTGACTGAGCTGGTTTGAAATTGTAGGTCAACACTGTTTCTGATTTATCAAATATAACACTTTAAAGTAATTCTTCAAATAGACGAAACCGATATTGATATATTTTTTTGCTTGTTAGTTTTTGTAACAAATTTTTTGCCAAGGAAACATAAAAATCTTCATTATATATATGTGTATAAAAAAAAATCATTGTCACAATCAAACAAGTCATCATTTAAAGGCTTTTAATGTAACAGATATTTACATTCATCCTACTTAAAATGACACTTCTTCACTATCCACACTTTATTCATGTTCCTAGAGTGTTTGCAGAAATGCCCGTTGGTGTTTGCTGGTGTTTTGGTGTTTGCTATGGTAATTGTATTACATTCTAAAGTTAAACTAAATTAAACTGGGTTGATGCTCCTCTTTGTGTCTGGAGATGATTGCCTGTGAGTTACGATATATTCTTCTGTACACCAAGAATCTAAACAACCGCTCTCATTTTGGCACGACAACTTTTAAATGCCAATCAACAAAGCCAGCTCTGTATTTCAAACTCACAGGCTTAATGGTGTCACAGAGAAGACACACACACACACACATACACACGCATGGAGACGCAACTCTTGCTGTGACACCATCATACACTGTAAATCTCCACAGATTGAGGGTAAGCGGGCTTCAGACGGCTCTGTGTATAACTAGCTCCAGCCCGACAGATCAGAATGGCTGGCAGTGAGCTTACATGTTTGTCATCTAAAAACTATTCACCCTCCACTTAGCCAAGAACACAACACAAACAATAGACAGCCCGTTAACAATGTACCATTATCCAGAGTATGATGCCAGGGGATGATGGGAGGAGGGGTGTGTGAGGAGAAAGAGAGAGAGAGAGCAAGAAAAAGAGCAACAGAGTGAGCGGCAAAAAAAAAAGAGAGAATAAAGGCACAGAGATGAGAGAGAGGATTGCAGAGAGACCAAACTGTTATTTAAACCAGGCGGCCACGAAAACATCACAATAAATAACTCGACTGTTTAGTCTCCACCTCAGACGCTGGGGGAAGCGACAGAGTGCAACACGCACCGGAGAGGAAGGCGGGGGGGGAGGGAGGGAGGGAGGTGAGAGGGGCAGAATTAAAAGGACCGGGGATGGATGAAGTGGTGGAAGGAGGGATTAAAAACAAAACAGATAAAACACATTAGGATCACTCAGACTCAAAGAAGTATCCAGAATCGTCTCTGTGTGCGTCTCTGTGTGCGTCTCTGTGCTTGACTAATGAAAGGAGCAGCTTTGCAGTCAAGTACCAGGACGCATGCCTGTTTGCACACAAAAACACTGGGAATACAACACACGTGACAGACAGAATGACACTCCGTTGTTTAGCATCACTGTGTTCCGCTCGTACTTGCACCTTTTTCCCTGCAACACGCACAGAAACCTTCATTCTCAGCAGAAAGAATGGCACAGCGAGGGCACCTTTGACTGCGCAGAGCACTGCCTCGCCAGCCAAGGCCGTTGATGAGAGGAAAATAGTGCTAATGCAGCAAGGAAGCTGTTCTTTCCCAATTAAGCCAATAAAACACATGCTCCCCTCCTTCCTGTAACTGCCTAATAAGCCATAAACACAGCTGAACATTTATAATTCTGGCTAGTCCATAAAAAAAGCACTTCCCATGTGTGCAGGGTGAGGGGTGAGGTGTGCAAAGAGGGTGAAAGCGCTGGCGAGCGCAGCGGCAGCCCCAGCGAGCCACGGAGAGAAATCGCTTTTTCTACTAAAAGAAATATTTAGTACCTCACTGAATTAATGTGAGAGAGCAGGAGGTGGTGGGTTAGAGAAAGATGGAGGGAGGAGGAAGAAGAGAAAGAGGAGGAGGAGGAAGAGGAGGAGGAGGAGGGCTCAGAGCTGTCGTACTAGACCAAAGAAAATGCTTCTATCTGCCTTCCCTCCTCCTCCTCCTCCTCCTGCTTCGTCCTTCTGTGTTCAGGAGAAGGATGCTGAACTCCCTGCAGAGATAAGATGCACACCTCTGCACACCTCTGCACACACACACACACACACACACACACACACACACACACACACACCTACAGGCATACATGCATACATACATACATACATATATGTATTTATATACCTGTACACATGCATACTCACAATTATGCAAGAATAAGATAATAGGCTGGAGGAGCAGTGAGGAAAGGAGAAGGAGTAGAAGACCAGGGGGAGAAAACCCAGGGTGAGGCAGAAAGGTGAGTAAAAGAAAAAAAATATGGGGTGAGTGAAAAAGTGGAGGAACCCTGAGAGGTTCAGCAGTTTTTCGTGTGAGTTCAGCAGCTTCCTGGATCGTGTTTGTGGCCCCCTCACAGGGTCGGCCCAGCCTTTTTCCTCCTGGGGGAGAGGAGTCGTAAACACAGCGTGGGACCACAGTAAAACAGTTCTTAAAAAACACATTTGCTGTTTACTGACTAAATGCATGAGCCCCAGCCTGAAGGTGAGAGGGGAAACTTGGAGAGATGAGAAGAAAAGACGTGCTGGAGGAGAGCAGCAGATCGGACAAACTGGTAGATTCTGGACATTAATGACCCGACAATAAGAAAATACACAGCAGAGGTGAAGAGGAGTTTATGACCTCTGGAGTCTACCTGTGGGTTTGTTTCAATAGTGTATTCATTCTGGATTATTTCAGATCCCACGCTAAATCTTACAAATGACTCATGCTGTATTAATACTTTTATGACGGTTTTAACAGTCCATCTGTAACGTGTATCATTTTAATACAATCTTTAAAGCTACATTATGTAACTTGCAGTTTGTCACATCTATTCGGTGGTATCTTATTTACAATGTCCGACTGATAGCATCCCTCACAGTCTTGGCTTTGTATATTCATGATAACAACCTGTAGACTGTTCTCCATGTAGAAGACGTAGGCCAAATGTTTTGGAAAAATCCAAACAGTGATATTTTTTTCTCTATTTGTGTGCCTCTCCACATATCTTCGACTTCTTTACAGTAGCAGGACAAGCTACCATTAGCTTAGAAATGAGGTCACAGCCCAGCCTGCAACACAAACTCCATACAAACATGCACAAATACTACATATTGAACCTTTAATGCACCTTTTTTCTCCTTTAGTTTATAATTGTTCAATGAAGGATTGTTATTAACATATTCACTAGAACACATTCGGTTTTGGTTCAATCTTTTTTTTTTTTTTTGTTTTTTACAGTTTGAAACCCTGTAAATAAATAAATAAATAACAATTATGCAAATTCCCTATGAAGGCCTTACTATTATTCTTCTTATCATCATTACTTTACCTTAGTAAATAATACTCTTCCTGTTCCACCTGAATTGTTAAACTGTAGATATGTTTTATCATCCTTATAGAATTCTTGGTGTAAAGAATATTGTGGTTTTCTCTTATTTTTCTGAGTGTTGTCCTGTCTCTGTTCGCAGCCACACAGACTTAGTTTCACTCTGAGCATCATTAAAATTTCATTTGAACTCTGAGAGATTACAACCTTTTCTGTTTAGCATCCAGTCTTTCAGTTAAGTGTACGAGGAATATGCCTATTAGCAGAAGTAAGAGGCTTGTCGATGTGGGTAAACTGAACACTTTAAATATGCAAGTAAACACTGGTCTATACTGTACTCAGACACACACACACACACACACACATACACACACATACACACACACACAGCGGTGGTGGAATGCAGCTCTGTGTGTGTGTGTGTTTGTCTTTCCTGCTATTGTCAGACAGAGATTGATACCGCCTCTCTTTAGTGACAGACGATTGTCGAAGCTTCCTGAACTAATTATAAAAAGCAACAACAGTAACACACATGCCCCGCCTGTCTGCATGTCTGTCGGTCTGACCGTACGTCTGCATGTTAGTACTGTACCTCTGCTGCACTCATTGTCTGTCTACATTGTGTAAATTACATGTCTTTGGGTTGAATTCCTTCACTTACGTTTTTTTACACAGTGGATACTATTCATAAATTATGAGGACTGGCATGTAATTAGAAAATCTGCACATTTTCTAAAGTTAATCTGGGATAAAAACATAAACAAGTCTGGATTTTTCTTCTTAAGACTGAATAAAAGCTTGGTTGAATGTCCTTATGTTTTCAAATTTAGAAGAAAAACTGAAAATATTCAGAGACCCTAATTCCAAAGTAACTCTCTTGTGTTTATGACCATTCTTGTAAGACGGGTAATTGTCTTGAAATGAAAATCACCACAGCCCCCTTCCCCTATACACTGGCTTAGAGATGTCCTGAATATCCTCAATTTGGAAAAAAAAAAAAAATACGATGTCACTTTATGCTCCTGCTGATAAATTCACACAAATCTGGAATCCTTTGTTCCAGATTGACCTTTATGTTCATTTTTCTGTCTGATCCTCATCACTTTTCTGCCTGGCAATTTACCTTGTGTAACACATAATGCATTGTAAATGTGAACCTTTTAAGCCACTTTTCGTGTTAATGGAGAATGTTGGTTTAGTTGTTCTAGGGTTTGTTTTGTTGTTTTGTTTTTGTATACATGTAAAAAAAAAAAAAAAAAAAAAAAGGAAATGTGCAACAATTCATTTTCAATTGTTCTGTCACATAGGATACAATGTTTGTATTGCTCAATTCCTGCAATTCTCCAAATAAACAAAGTTTGGAAAAAAATAAAAAAGACCCTAATTCCAGGCCCCCCAAAAAAAAAAGTGGTACACGAAGAAGGTAAGACAACTACACCATTTCTTTACTGGTCATATGAACTACTTTAGACACAGAGGTGACATGACAGAGGTCTGTAAAGTTATTCACAGAGTATGTGATAAGACAGCGGAGCCTGTCATCCACTTTTGGAATAATAGTATGATTAGAGGTGGCCAGGTGCATACAGACTAGACACCTGCAATAGGCCCCCAAAGGTTCCCAAGAGCACTTGAAATATCCCACAAGAGAGCCTGAGGTTTATATGTCTTTTTGAAATATTATTTCAATGGTAACCATCTAAAAATACAACAATATGTTAATGGACTGCCATGCTGATACTACTGGTTTAATCAATTCCCTCTTCCAAAACTGGGGGCTGCTGGGTCATATATACTGTAATGGATATTAACTGCACAGTCTGACTAATGTTAAAAAGATCATATTTAACTAAACCCCCTTTTATTAGTCTTTGGGACATTTATTTGTGTATTTGGACCCTAATAGATCAAAAAGTTTGAATTTGAACCCTCCAGGTGCTGCAAAGCTATCTTTATATTCATTTTTGGCAAAAATTGAGTGGATTTCTACAACCTGTTTTAATTCCTGCTTAATTTGTTACATTTTATAACTAGTTGCATCACAACATTTGCACATATAAGGTCAAGACTTCCGACGAACATTTCTCCGATTACGCCGTAATTGTTTATCAGCAGCAGCGGGTGTAGTAAAACTGAAAATATGTCCAAACTTTGAGCCGATTACCTGAAATGCTCAGTTGTTGGTTGTATTAACGAACACAAGAGGTTGAAGGGGACAGAGCAGCACGGTCAACAACCTGGAGGGGGTGGGGTGTGAAGTGGCTCATGTGCATTTAAAGGGCCAGCGCTCAAAACGACCTTTCTGGTGTCATTACTCAGAAATAGATTTGAAGATGGACCTGTGGAGTTGAATCGATGAAGAATTCAGACCCAAACATAGCATTTACAGTTTATTTAGACCGCAGGGAAATGTTTTAAAATGCATAACTCCATTTAAAAAAGCAAAATATCACTCCTTTAAGGTACAGTCTTCTGCTCTGCATATGGACATATTTAGTGTTGACAGCACTGAGGTGATGATGGGGCCCAAATCAGAATTTTTGCTCAGAGTGGAAACACTTGGTTCGGCCCTGGATATGATTTACAAAAGAACTTCTCAAAGTTATTCACAGACCTTTTATTTCCCAAAAGAGAAAACCTTTTTTTAACAATTCATGATGAAAAAACGTTGAAGTAGATGTGAGAAGATACAGTTTGGGCTCATTCAGTTAACTGGTCAAGAAAGGATGGTCTCTTTACATATTGACTGTGTAATATTTGTAAATTATTGTTTTTTTAATAAGTATTTTGTGCTGTTAGGGAGTGTAGTGTGGCAGATTTACACTCTGTAACAAAAAAATTTCAATGGATTGTATCAGTGTGCAGACAGGGAAAGGCGGAGGAGGGAGAGGCGAAAGGCCAGACAGTGTAAAGGTACTAACATCAGTCGGAGTTTGCCTCCTATTGTCTGAGTGTCATGGAAGTCACGGAAATGTCATGTTGCATTTGCACCCATGGTGTATACACAGACATCAACTCTTACATTATAAATCATATGTGCAGCAGCAGCCCTTTGCAGCTTTGTGTGTGTGTGAGATGAAGCAGTATTCATGGAATGGTTGTGTTCTGCACAGGAAGTGGCAGTGATCCACTTCCTGTTCGGATGGAAATCTCATCTGTGGGGCGAGCTGCCCAGGGTGTTACCGCACACAAACACACACACAGCATGGACCACCACCCAGTCTATTTCAGTCCGTCTTGTATTGTCACCTGAGCCTACAGTAAATACAAACACTTTGTTCTCAGCACAGTTCTGCTTAGGGGGCTTTTTCTTTGTGTGTGCGCTCTGTCCATAAACCACAACAACAGTCCTACTTATACATGCTATAAATGCTCTGTGACATCAGGTCAACGGCATCTACAATCACATACTCACATACCGGATACATGTGAGGCTTCATAACCAATGACATGATCTTTAACACTAAAACATATAGCATTTGTGCATTAAAATATCCAAAAACAATTAGACCTAAGTTACATATAGCTTGTATATGCTGCCTTTTATTAATATTAATGTTAACAATAGTTTTAGCTATTTCAATACAAATAAATGATAAAACAGGAACAGGATCACTAAACATACTGTGAACACGAGGCCCTAAACTACTACATATTTTGTTACCATTTTGATTGAAATCAGAAAAATTAATTCTGTAGCAATAAAAAGGATAAAAACTCTCTTAACCCACATGTTTGAGAGGACAGACATTTAAAACACTGTAACAACTAAAAGTACAAAACACAGATGAAGTTAATAAGAAGAAAAGTTTAAAAGCATGGGAAAAAGTAGGAGCGACTGAAAATGGCAGCATACTGGTTGATGCATACACACTGAATGTATATGTTTAACAAATATGTTTCACATCAGACATTACTCACTATGATTTTAAAATATTTAATTGTTTTCCACAGCAGAACAGCAAGTATTAAAGGAAATGATCAAGTCGTATCAAAACACATTGCATCTGCTAAATAATGCTGCGTTCCAGTCCACCCGTAACTCGTGTTTTTCCAACCTTCTACCGGTGAAAACGCACTGGAATGGCAGTCAAACCTGTGACTTCCCACCTGTGAACTCGGACTAGATCGATGTACTCCCAATTCCGAGTTCTGACATCACGTAGCAACGGCAACCCCCATGGATGCGGTGTTTATGCAAATTGTTTATTAAAACAAAGTATTGCTCTGACATTATATATCTGCAAATGTTCTGCATAATCAGCAGCTACTCTAGCGTTAGCTAGTTTTCAGTCCAATGAGTGCAAGAATAAATTAATACCAAATACGTCTCCAAATATACAAATAACATAACATAAAAGGTAGAACAGCTTCTCTTGCCTTATGCACCGTTTTTACTCCTCTGTTTCCCTCAAATAAGCATAGAGCAAGCACCTTTGGCGATGGAAGTTATTGTAAATGAGCATAACGTATGGTCCATCATGATGGTTTGTTTCTATCTAGCTACCACAATTCCTTGTGCTTCAGCAGTTTGGCATGACTTGCCTGGAACGTTACAAAGTCATGAGTCATGGTTTGAAGTCGTGACTTACGGGCTCAAAAAATGGCCTGGAACGCAGCATAACTCATGTCTGTAACTGATGTAAATGTACTTGTGGCTCCTATCACGGCTCATATGCATCTAACAACATGAAGATGATATACTTATAATGTATTTTATTAACCTGTTTAACACCGTAAACACAGGATTTAAACCCCTAATCCACATGGATAAGCTGCGCAAAGACAGGAATTAGCATGAAATAAAACAAACAAATAAAAAATTTAATTGTCTGTCTTACCCTTTCTGTCTGGCTGCAGGTTTGTTGCAGCAAACAGACGGATTTCACCGGTAAATAAAGCCACAACACTCAAGCGGCATCTCCAGAGATTTAACCTTAACCCTGAAGTGTGTTGCATAACAGCAGCAAACTAGACAGATAAAACACAGGCTGTTAGCACCCCCACCCTCTATCCCCAGTGTTTGACTAGACAGCAGTATCTAAACACAGGGACTCCTCACTACACTGACTTTACAAGGACTAATTACCGGCTGGCACTGAGTGCAGACAGATGGTAAAGAGAGAGAGAGAGGCGGAGAGGGAGCTCACACCGACGGAACAACAGCATATATGCACTGTCATTTCCAACTGTTTGTATTTGTGCAAAAAAATATCTCATTTGCGTCAATAATTACTGTCCAAACTGCAGCAGACCAAAGCGTTACCTAAACTTCCTGGCTGTTTCTTGAACTTCTCTGACTTTCACTAAAACACTTTGCTGTCACTAAAAGTTTTGGATGTTTGTTACAGACTGACACTGTAATGATTCTAATATGAGCTTTTACTGTCATCAGATTTACTGGATTTCTTCACTTTCACTCCTATTAACCTTGACTTCAATCGCAGCTGTTTTATGACGTCAAACTGCTGATATTTGGCTTTGAAAGTACAGCTGTTTGAGCATCGTCACTGCAATGCACGTGTGCGCAATAGTCACATCACAAGGTCCAGCAATGTAGGAGGCAAATGAACTCAACATGTTTTCATCTAATTTAACCTGGGTGCCTGGGTACACACACTGGGCACAGCCATCCACCAATCACAATCGTTCTTAATCGATTTGCCGAAGCAGACCACACCCCTGTACATGGAGTGAGTCAGTGGTAACAACATTGAAAAATGAGCAACAAACAAGAAAAAAAACACCGAAAACGAAGACTTGTTGGCAAAAAGAAAAGCAATGTCAGTTATCTGGAATTATTTCAGCTACTAGAAGGATGATACTGAAACACGTGTTCTGTGTCGATAGTGTCTTGCACCTGTCACCACAATGAGAGGAAACACAACTAATTTATCTGAACATTTATGTCGGCGCCTCACACTATTATATCCTCTTGAGTATTTTTTCCAAATCGCAATATATATCGCAGGGTTAAAAAAATCACAATGTCAGTTTTTTCCAATATCGTGCAGCTCTATTTGACAGTGAAGTTGGTGGATCATTTAGCAGCTATAGAGCACCTGAAGGTTGGTGGTGACCAAACAAGAGCTACAAGAAAAAAAAAATCAAGTAATTCTTGTCAGTGGGCACACACAAATGTTGCTTCTTGAGAAATACGACATACAGGCCAAAAAATTGTGAATGAAATGCACTTCTTTTTTTTTTTTTCAATATTCTTTCTATTTGTTGGATAGGATTTAGTACTATCTAACAGTGAGATTACAAATTACAGCCAATAAAAATATAAAAATGAATAAAAGCCCTTTCGTAAGTGTTTTATTCATTCATTTATTCTGGCGGTGCAACATGCTGAACTCTATGAAAAATGACCTGCTCACTCTAAATATAAACTGAGACATAGTGGTAACAAAAACATTATTTTTAGGCAGTTATGCTGTAGTGAAAACAAAAATGTGGTTCTTAAATTCAGTTTCTGCAAATAAATTCCCTAAATCTTGCACGTTGTACCTTTAAATTAAGCATACCTGAGGAATACTGACAGGTATGGGAGATATACAGTGGTTAGCAATAAAAGAAAATGCATTTTAAGTATTGAAAATAGGACACATCATCCTGTTGGTATGTCTGAGAATGAGCTTGTATAACTATTAAATCATCTGTAAAACAAGCTTCAGTCAAATATTTAATTCCCAGCAATATTTAGGCGTCAAATAAGACAAACTAGTCAGATATCTGCTGGTGAAGAAAATGAATGAGTTGTTGTCCATATTGGTGTTTGTTGACTACAGATGCTAGTATGTAACCCTCCGGTGTTTCTCAGTTTTCAGCTGCTGTAGGCTGTAAGTTACATGGCAGCTCTCAGACTGAAAGCTCAAAGCAGAAAGTTGGTGGAAAAAGGGCAATAAGACTTTTCCTAGACACATACCTGACCTAAAAGATGAGAAATAAAACATAAAGCTTTGTTCTATTTATAGCGTGTGGTGGTCTCCTTCAGTCTAACCTCTGCTGTAGTCATCTTTCTCTCTTTGCCATCCTCTCCACCTCTGCCCCGTCTCACTCCCCCTCTCCTCCCCCTCAACTCTTTATTCAAGCCGTCTTTTTCAATCCTCTCCTGTTTTTCCATCCTGCCTCACCCCGCCCCGCTAGTTATTCCTCCCCTCCATCCCCCATCGCTCTCCCCTTGCGCCGATCTCGTTAGCCGGGTATAAATCTCCAGAACTAACCCAGTAATTTAACCAATTAGCATCTCAGATATGCGGGTGGCACCTAAATTACGACAGTGCAGAATAGTGATGCATGTAGCCCCGGCTGGTGAATTTACAACCTCTCGTTACATATTCAACCGGCATAAATCAAGCGCTCCCCACTGACATGCGGCCTTATGGGTAGGCACGGGCCGAGGTGCAGGGAACAGTCTCAGAGACCTGAGTTAGTTAATCATGTGGAAATAAGCTGCATAACCTAGATTCACACATAAACTGGAAACACACACAAACACAGGTAGATGCAGTCACACGGAAAAAGTCACACGCGAGTAAAGTACGTGTTGAATCATGTTGTGACGCGTACAAACATACAAAATACAACATATATGAACAAACAAATGGATAAAAAACACAAGAATCTAACCACACATGTTTTGTTTTAGGTCCCTCCCCCACCTTCCCTCTTCCTTTTACTCCTCTAAACACACACACAATCACACACTCTCCTGGTTAAATGAGTGTTTCCGTGTGTTGATGGGAAAGACAAAGAGCACAAGCAGCGGCGACCGTGTGTGTTTATACGTGAGTGTGTGAAGGCTTGTGTGATGCTGGCGTTAGCGCAGGCTGGCAGGCAGGCAGGCAGGCAGCGCGTGGTTTGTGCAGCAGCAGAGGGGTGTCTGGTCGTCACAGCGGTGGCGGCGACAGCGAGTGAGTGATAACTGTAGTAAAAGTGTAGTAAACAGTGTGAGTGATGGCGGCTGTCGGCGGGGCCAATTGAGCGTATGACATCAGCCGTGACACATCAGTAGAGAAGCACAACGGTAATGACAGCATCGCCACGCAGCGCACTCAGGCTATCTGTTACTGCTTAACAGCCGCCACACACACACACACACACACACACACACACACACACACGCACACACACACACACACACACACAACAAGCACACACACAAAAAGAACATATAGCAAAAATGAATTTAATCTGCACTAAGAACTGACAATTGTTTCCAAATCCCTCATAAGTCATAATGATACTTATGCTTTTTCTGGTTATTGTTACTCAAGTGGAATGTGTGTGTGTGTGTGTGTCTGTGTGCGTGTGTGTGTGTGTTTGGAGTGGAGGAAGGTTAGTGGTAATTCGAAGCAGGGGAATCTTGGGTAGGTGGGTTTGGGTGTAGTTAGGAAGGTGAAAGGTCACCAGCTCGGGTCCCTGGAGGCAGACAACAAACCCCGCTGTTCCCAAAGGACGGGACTGAGCATCATTATGAAACACACACACATACACACACACATAGTCTATATACCACAAATCATTATAACATGTAGCCTTATAATGAGGTGGTCACCTTCTAAACCTTCTAAAAACTAATCCCCTGATGCATCTCTCTTACTCTCACCTACCGGGCTCCCATGAGAGTCTCTGACTGAGAAGGACTCATAATTAGACACAGGGACACAGACATGGGAGACACACACTCACCAACACATCTGGGTAGAAAATATGGTCCACAATTATAAAATAATTCATGCAAAAGCTCAATCTTAACTGGTGTACGTCTGCGCAGGGAAAAGACCCAGAGAAAAATTCAACAAGAGGGGAGAAAAAAAAAGGAAACAAGATGATAACCAAAATAAATCAGCCCTAACTTCCAGGGTCTCCTTCAAAAGACAAACAATAAATCTCTTATGCCTCAAGTGGTAAAAGTGATCATTACACACTACTGGAATGATTTATTGGGTAAAACTTTCTGCTCTACTATCATTAAAGGCTCGGTTTTCTTAACTTTAATGCAATACATGTAACTTCATTTTCATATGAGGCTTCTGAGGTGGAGAGACTTTTCATTGTGGTGGAGACCAACAGCATTAAGCTATATTTTTAACAATTTGACACCATCTTTGCCCAGAAACAGTGTCCTGGTTAGTCTGGATGAGCCACATTGTAAATGGTTTTTAAAGGGACAATTTGTCTTCTATGAAAGTGGTTACAGCACAAACTATTTCAAGTATGTCCTGGAGATTCTATCATTTTTATAGCAGAGATGGGTCACAGTTGCTGTTAAACTGATTGATTTAGTTTCTTAAATAATACATTTTTCGTTGTTTTTACCGTCACCGGGCATCGTGGTATGTCAGTCAAAGTGTGTATGAGAACACGCTATAAACATTGTAGGTTAATGCAAGAGCTGAGCAGTAATTTTAAGTTCACGCAAAGCAGAAGATGAATCTAGAAACGTCACAGGGCCAGTCAGCTCCAGTCTGTCTTTTCTTTCTCAATTCACTATAATACTGCTCTCACTTACTCATTTTTCTGAGAGTATGGAATTTACTTGTTACATTTAATGATTCAGAGCACATAGACATTGTGGCCCTATGTGATGTAACTATGATATGAAGACTGCAAGTTAACCAGCAGCCTCTTCTAAACCATGATAAAATGTTTTCAATACAATGTAATGGTTAAATGGTGGGTGGGTATAACCTGCCAATACTTAAATACTTTACTAATACTTTAATAGAGATCATTGATCTGTGTTGCTTCAAATCCCTATTTTGCATATGTAATAATATATAATATACTATTGACCACATTCAAAAGTACATTCACCAGCATTTCTTGAATGAATGAATGCAGGAAGGAGTCTCAGATCTTTCATTCTTACTAGATACCATTTTTAGTGCATAGATTGTTATGTGAAATGTACTTTATTTAACAGCAATATAGATAGTGAAATGATTCAAGATTGTGCTAAAGGAAGTCAGTTAAATTTCAAGAAGTAAACCTCTTCAAAACAAAACATTTCATTTCTTTTTTTTTTTTTTTTAAAGAAATCTTGGTTTAATATATTTTGTTCATTTTTTTCCAGTCATAAATTGATCCTTCCTGACTTTGAGCAATGCATTGTGGGACAGAGCACTGAAAATCATATGTTTCATAGTACATTTTTTTACTTAAAGGGGTCATATTTTGCTAAACCCACTTTTATTAGTCTTCGGTACATTTATTTGTATATTTGGGCCCTAATAGTTCATAAAGTTTGAATTTGAACCCTCCAGGTGCTGCAAAGCTATCTTTATATTCATTCCAGCAAATATCAAGTGGATTTCTACAACTCATTTCAATTCCTGCTTAATTTATTATGTTTTATAACTAGTTACGTCATGACATTTGCACATATAAGGTCAAGACTTCCGACGAACATTTCTCAGAGTACAACATACTTGTTTATCAGCAGCAGCGGTTGTAGTAAAAACTGAAAATATGTCCAAACTTTGAGCGATTACCTAAAATGTTCAGTTGTTGGTTGTATTAACAAACATAAGTGAAGTGGCTAACGGGACAGAAAGCCACGGTCAACAACCTGGAAAGGGGTGGGGTCATGTGCATTTAAAGGGCCAGCGCTTTCTGGCGTTATTACTCAGAAACAGGGTTGAAGATGGACCTGTGGAGTTGAATTAATGAAGAATTCAGACCCAAGCATAGCATTTACAGTTTATGTAGACCACAGGGAAATGTTTTAAAATGCATAATTCCATTTAAAAAAAGCAAGATATCACTCCTTTAAGAGCGATATAGACACTGAAAGGATTCAAGATTGCGCTAAAGGAAGTCAGTGAAATTTCAAGAAGTAAACCTCTTAAAAACAAAACATTTCCTTTTTTTTTTTTTTTAAGAAATCTTGGTTAATGTATTTTGTTAATTTTGACAGAGCACTGAAAATCGTGTTTTACAGCAAAAAATTATACCTCTGATGTTTTATCAACAATGTTTCAGGCATGCATTTTTTTCCATACTACAATCTATCTATCATAGTTCTTACACAGAATAATGGTTCCATTTGATTACTGGCCGTATTCACTGCATGTGCGTTTAACTGGTGCATCTAAAGAGCGCTTTTAGAATAAAAGTCATGTGTCACTCTTCTTCTGTCCATCAGCACAAGCAACAAAACAAAGTTGCCATCACCTTTTGCCTCCCGGGGCAGCTTTTCATGGAAGTTTGCATTATAAATACACCAAGAAGAGCAGTTATGTTCATGCAAAAGCCAACAGGTCAGAGAAAAGAAATGCAGATTTACAGAAACTGTCTTTCATTTGGAATAAACACCCAGATGATAGCGGCGGGTTAGACACTTAAGCTGGCTCACACCTACGAGTTGTGACCCAAGTTCAAGTGTTTCTATCTCTCTTTTCCTGCTTGGAGAGAGATACAGAGAGAGAGAGAGGAAGAGAGAGATTGAGAGAGAGAGAGGGAGCAGCATTTAACCTCCAAGGGTCAGACCAAAAAATCTCTGTGATCAATAAGTCCAAGCAACGCCTGCACCCACACAGTGATACCACAGAGCGCAAACAAACACACACAAAAGCACCAACACACAAACACACATAAACCACCCCTAATGGGCACACACAAGCTCAAAACCCTCTACACACACACACACACACACACACACACACACACACACACACACACACACAGTGGAAGAGCTGGCCTCAGCTGTGCTCTCCTCTCGAGCGCGGCACTAACTGACGGCTAATCGATTAGTGCTTGGTGACCTCTGACCCCGCTAGCTTCCTGTCTGACAGATTACACCTCCGCAGTTCCATAGGACTGCCTTCGCCTGCCTCTGTGCTAGTGTGCATTTCAGTGTGTTTTTTGCTCTTTAGCTCCACTCCAGAATAGAAATAACAGAAGGAAGTTTAAGCAGAACTGTTTTCAGGACTGCTATGGTGACCGGAAATAGATTTTAACTGTTATTTGTGTTCGTTTGACCATTAGCTGTGGCTGAAACCTCCTCCAAATAAAGGTAGTTTTGTTGGAAAAAATCCCACATGCATTTGAAGCTCCTATTGTGGTATGGAAACTCACTGCTACTCTTTCTAGTCAAAGTCCCACCAGAAACATAAAGCCATTCCCATTATTGTATTCATCCCAACTTCACCCAAAAAAACGACAATTTTCGAAAGGATTTAGTAATGCAACTGATGTTTACATGAGTGCGCTATAGCATTTGGATGAATGAATGCATGTACAAAAGTGACATCAAGAAGAAACAGTTAGATGATGAAGGGAAATAGGAACAAACCTTACAAGGACGCAGTTTGGGATGGAATCAAAAATAAGAAATAGAAGAGTAGTGCTTATGTCCCATTCCAAATTAAAGCTAAGTATTTGTCCTTGTCCCTGGTTCGATTCCATCCAGGAACCTTTCTGTGTGAAGTTTGCATGTTCTCCCCGTGCTTACATGTGTTCTCTCCCGGTACTCTGACTCCTCCCACCACTCAAACACATGCACTGATTGGTTAATTGGTTAATCTAAATTGCCCATAGGTGTGAATGTGAGAGTGGTTGGTTGTTCGTCTCTTTATGTCAGCCCTGTAATGAACTGGCGACCTGTCTAGGGTGAACCCCCCCTTCACCCACAGGTAGCTGGGATAGGCTCCAGCACCTCCCACAACCCTAGTGAGGGTAAAGCGGGTTCAGAAGATGAATGAATGAATGAATTCGTCAGGTAAATTTGTTATTTTAGCTTCTTTTCATAACCCCGAGCCCTGTTTTTTGTGCCTGAACATAGACTAACTTTAACCTCAGCATTGTCTGAGCTTAGAACTTTACATATGGTATTTTACCTCTACAAATTGCTTGCATAGGCCTATATTTTACTCTATAGATTAGCAGTTGGTATCTTCCATTCTTGTCACTGTTTAAACTCTGTTAATACGCCACAAATCAGGATAAAATGCTACATCACATGAACATAATTTATGCATGCATGTGTTCTGCTATATTTATGTAATACTATGCGCCAATGTCTCTGTCCGTGGTGGTGGGATACAGTGTTTGTTGTTATTTGGGCGTGTGCTGTGTGTTACCGTAGCGACACAGACGGTGTGCAGATCAGGCAGCTTTGTCTGGGAGGGGTGATGAGTGTGCTTGGGTGTGTGTGTGTGTGTGTGTGTGTGTGTGTGTGTGTGTGTGTGTTATGGGGGTAGATAACAATGCCCCTCTCGGTGGGACACTGGTGCTTTCTTCCTGGCCTGCTCAGCACGGGAAACACCACCCCATCGCACACACAGATATTTATACCTGTGTGGGTTACAGTGACTTCACCAGTTCACCGAGCAAAGTCCTAACAAAGGGAAACAAGACCTCATTGTGGACTAGTGTCCCCCCCCACTTCACACACACACACACACACACACACACACACACACACACACACACACACACACACACACAGCATTATAGTGCTTGCAGACTCAGCCGTCCGTTAGATCAGACAAGGTTAGCATTTTTATTCCGACACGGCTATTAATAATGAAATGATGCATGGCTGGCACATTTATCCTCTCCTCTCCTCTTCTCTCCTCTCCTCTCCTCTCCTCTCCTCTCCTCTCCTCTCCTCTCCTCTCCTCTCCTCTCCTCTCCAAATTCCTTCTTACAGTTGTACAAACTTTCATACAGTAGGTAAACACACACTCCTCTTTGCCTCCCAAAACACCTCAACCACCGGTTCACTTTGTGGTGAGGAAAAATTCCCTCTGCCATCGGTGCGTCTGTTAACGTGTGTGTCTGCAGGGAGTTTCCAGATAAACTAAATTTGTTTGCTTTTTAATGACAGAAGCTTAAGATATTCACACACACATGCACACACCGCCGCTAGCCACCTATCATGAATGAGTCGCTCTGTACTTTCCCCCTTAATTCCACATGTGTTTGTAAAGTGTGTGTGAGACTAATGGCTGTCCAGTAATGGGTGTAATAATAGGCTGATAGAGCATGTATAGAGATCTCTGTGTACTGTAGGTACCCAGAGGCCTCTGACCGCAGTCTCATCGCCCACCAGGAGGTTATCCACATACCACACGAGTGCGCACACACTCACACACACACCATCAGTGAATTACTTCTGTAGAGAACCAGCTAAGAGATCCAATAGTCTGTTAGTCACCGTGCCAATCACTTGGTAAGTTTGTTAATCATTCAGTCAGTCAGTCAATCTTTCAATTAGTAGGTTAATTAGCCAGTCAGATAGTCATTTGGTAAATATCGATTTAGTATAAAATCATGTCTCCTGATTTGCATCAATGTACAGAGGAGTGATGCTTCTCACTAGGATGCGGTCCAATCTACAAGCCTCTAGAGTCCACCAAAGGTTCAGGGCATTTTCAAACCTATGCACTTCAGGATACATTCACACCACAAACCTGGATTTTTGATTGTTTATTTACAGTCGTGGAAAAAATTATTAGACCACCCCTTGTTGTCTTCAATTTCTTGTTCATTTTAATGCCTGGTAGAACTAAAGATACATTTGTTTGGACAAATGTAACGATAACAACAAAAATAGCTCATAAGAGTTTAATTTCAGAGCTGATATCTAGCCGTTTTCCATGGTTTTCTTGATAATAACCAAAATCACTTCAGTTCTTACATCAATAGCTATGGCACTGTACTGACAAAATCAGTGCTTTTAGGCATTCCGTGTTTTCTTTTCTGTTTGTTTTAGTCACATAATACACACAGGAGTTTGTACTTGATTTCATAACCATTGTTTTTGATGATTTTTAATGGTCTAATAATTTTTTCCGCAACTGTATTTGTTAGTTTAATGAGGCAAATTCTAGCCATCATGGATCTGAACTGAAAGAGAAACAGTAAAATAACATGTTACAAACAGCTCGCAGTAATACTGAAGTAAATGCAAAGGATGCTGAAGTCTGTCTTTATGGTTTCATTTGTAACTTGATGCGCAGTGATTTCAAGGGAAGATGAGAACAAATAGGAGAAACAGAAGAAGAACATCCTCCAAAGTCATCCCATGTAATTTTAAGGTCTTGGTGTCTTCCATTTTTGTATTCATCGAGTGACTTGTGACATAAAAGTTGCATGAATACAGAAAAGAATGTTCAGGGTAAGGGTAACAATCAGACCTGTATCTGAAGGGGCCAAAGTCCAAAGAAAGAAGACCCAATTGGATGTATATTAACTGTTGTATAATACGCAGTATAAATGTAGCCTGATTGAGCTTGAATCAATTTCTGGTTCTTTTCTGCAATTCTTTCGAGGAGATATGCAGAAGTGAAAATATGAAAATACACTAAAAGCAATCAGATCCCAACTCTGAGTATTTACCGTCCAATGACTAAGTAACAGGTAATCTATTCCCTTGTGGCAGAACGTGATCTGACCATGATCCATCTTAATACAAGACATACTCTGCAGATTCAAGCTAAACAGCTGTAGTAGCCAGGTGCATTTTGCTGACGGGGATGTGTATGAACAAAATCAACAGCTGCTAGTAGTCAGTTAGAAAACCAAATGAGGCCTGATCAGCACTAGCAACAAAGCATGTTGTCTTCTTGACAATTAAGCAGCAGTTTCTTCCTGTGTTTATTTTATTTTTTTTTACAGCCCAACTCCTACATTTATCGCTGATGTGTGCAAGAAACTTTCTCCTGAGGTGGTTGGAATCTAAAATGCATCAAGTTTACGTTTGTCATCTATCAGTTTGGCTTCGAACAAACAAATATGCTTAAAAATATCCTTAACATTTGGTCATGTTTTCATCTTTTCATGTGAGTTTAGTTTGCATTTAAGGTTGTTTCAGTTGCATTTAAGTAGAGTATATGGCAGAAATTTAAGAGATGCACTGTATTTATCCCCTTTATAATTATATTTCAATAGATAATAGAATAGAGGATAGAACTGTGGTTTCAGTAGAATTTGGAAGATGACACAGACATATAGCTGTGGACATTATGAGGTATTATTAAACAGTTAAACAGATCAGTTTCAGCTCAACAGTTTAGTTTCATTTCCCTTCACATTAACCTTTCTTTTTATATGTAATAAACACAAACTGTAGTGTAGAAGTAGCTCATGATATGCATTTTAAGACACAGGTTTTCTCTACTTTGAGGTGGTTAATTTGCTAATTTCATCCACAACACCAGTTTTTTGGATTCTTTAGAGTTTTCTCAGTGTAAATCTTTTCAGCCCTGCGCACACAATATAAAAGTAATTGTAGATGTTGACAACAAGCTGCCTCTTAAAGTAAACGAGGCATCATAACGGTTAGGACAGGAACAGATGGGAGAATGTGTGTGTATGAGTGTGTGTGTGTGTGTGTGTGTGCGAGGCCATCACGGCAGCGTTTGTAGCTTTTAGGGTAACATGATCCCAGCCTTAGGGTGTGTGTTTGTGTGTGTGAGTGTGTCTGCGCTGCAAGGGAGGAAAGGGAAGATGAGGGAGGTGAAAAAGAAGGAAAAGGGGGGAGGACAGAAAGAGGAAAAGGTTGTGAGTGTTTGGGGGCTTTCAGGCACATATTACACATCTGTTTGGAGCTGGTCCAGTCATGCCCCATGGCAATTTATATCAGTAATATTCATCATCCCATTTTCCTAACAAAAATACAGCAAGGTGGATAGAGGAAAAGAGAGCATGTTGGGGCAGGAGGTCTGCAATTTAGTGGAAAAAATATATATATTTGGCTTTGTTTCTATGTCTTTTCCTGATTTTTAGCCGGGAGAGATGTAGTAATTTGTGCAGAAAAGAGCAACAGACAAAATATGGAATAAAAAATTAAAAAGTGAGTGAAAGAAAAAGACAGCCACAACACCGAAATAAGTGCTATTATTCCCAGTACTGACAATAAAACCTTAAATTGTGACTCCGAGTCAAAAACCCTCTTAGTTATGGCTGTTTGTTTGACACTGAGGTGTGTGTGTGTGTGTTTTAAAGAGGGCATTTAGACTAAATCGGCAAGTAATGTGAATATCGGCCTTCTAAATGGTAGGACAGATGCAGACTGAGAGACTAAATGAGAGAAATGAATAAAACATACTCTCTCTCTCTCTACCCATTTCTCCGTCTCTCACCCGCATATATATATACACACACACACAAACATGGTGAGAGCGGAGAACACTGACATTAAGTCGATGGTATGAATAATTCCCAGTAGTCCTCATCTCCAAGCAACTGCTGACCTTTAACACAGGAAGTGATAGTGCAACACAAGAGAGGGTATAAATTTACTTCTTTCTTGAGTTTTTTAACCAGAGATGCTACAATGTGCTATCCTAAACCTGTCAAAAAATATTAAAATCCGTAATGAAATCAATATAGCAGTAAAGTGTGGGGCCGTCAGATAGGATATAGAGGCAGTGAAACCCAGCCCACTTCAGTCTGGAAGTGCACAGAGCTGATTTACGCTGCTTTTTCCCTGATGCTAAACCCAACCAAACTTTCTTGGCGTTTGCATTTGGACCAGGGACCAGATTCCATCAAATACTATTTCTAGTATCACATTCACTTAGCAAGCCTTAGCAAGCCAATGTAGTATTAAATGTGACATCAGATCAAATAAATCACAGACTGGCTGATCCTAAATTTGTTGGAGCACAGACACAAATGTGTGTCATCATGTCATGATGCAGGAAAATCTCCAAAAACTTTGAATCAAATCATCAAGTAGGCTCTATTTTGATAAATCGACCATGGATATGAAGTTTAAGTAGTTATATTCTTTCCTGGAAAAATCTTAAAATGCCATTTTATGTCAGAAATTGTAACTTGCCATTTTTAGTTTCATGCCCCTCCATTGTTGCCTCACTCCTAGCTACAGTCATGTTGAAAACAATATCATCATATGCTTCTACTGCAGCGAAATGCAACATGCTAGTACCAAAACCGAGCCAAGTCAAGCAAAACTGGGGTATGTTGAGCTAATACATCAATGGAAAAACAGAAAACCAGTATTACATGAGATGGTAGAAGAATTCATCATGACACTCAGGTCCTCTATAGCCTCAGAGACAGTCTACCTGATTTTTAATGACGTGTTCATGTAGACAAATCAGCTGCATTATAATTGTTCACAAACTGGCTAATGAACGTGCATTACTGGGGGACTCCAGTAGAGGGCACATCAGAAACCAGAGCAAACTTCCACATTTGCATGGTATAAACCAGGGGCTCCCAAAGTGGGGGTTACGAGACACCAGCAGGGGGTCGTAAGATGATTTTCAGAATCCTCTCATTGTGACCTCTGAGATGATTGCACCAGAATAATGACAGAATTGTTGCACTTCACTTGGGAGGTTTTGCTTAGAAGGTCTTACGGTGTACAGGAGATGCTTTTACTTTTTAAGTGCAAAAGTTACAACAATAACAAAAGAACAACAACCTGATAGACAAACAGGTAAGGCATTGTTTTGGCCTACAGGTTTGACTAATGGTGTCACACTAAAAATAAACACAAAAAGGCCAATAAACGTTGTAAAACAGACACATTAACCTAAATACACATTAACATAACCTTCCCCCCCGACTCCCTGCACATAAAACAGAACACAATGAGTAAAATGTCCAGTACCCATAATGCAATGCAGCAAATATGCCACACTATCATTTAAATCGTATCATGTTCTGTTCTTTTGTGTTGTTATGCCAGTGTTTGGATATGCCTGTTAGTGCGTGACTCACACACATTTATTTTTATGTTTCAGTCACTTCGGGGATAGTGTGGGTTGCCAGTCTCTGGCACCGTTGTTTTGGGGGTCACGAGTTTAAAAGTTTGGGAAGCCCTGGTGTAAACAATAAGCATGGCATCAGGATAACATTTGGTAAATTCTAAAATTACAGCCAAAAAAAGGATGGAAAATGCTTGGGCTCCTACGTCAGTCATGTCACAATAGTCCTTGTCCGGCCAATGTGAGAAACTGTCAGTGGAAAATGTTACAATTACATGTGATTCTCCATAAAGAATCAGTCAGTTCACCATCTTCCTGTAATAATAACCCCATGTTGCTCCTTCCACTCATTAACTGCATTTTGCGTCCAGGTTATCTTAATGTCTAAGGACACGCACGACCAACTTTCCAAATGGAAGATGAGGCAGCCATCATGTGCACCCGAAGAATTGTTAGAAGCAGGTATGTCTGCAGTTGAACAGTACCAGGTTATTCACACAATGAGGAACAACAAATTACAGGCAAAGAAAGATACATGTATGTCTAATTCAAAACAGTTTTAGCACTAATTCAGCACTAATTAATACATGATTCGTACATGATTATCTCAAGGTACTTAACAAATTCTGGTCCAAACCTTAAAATAACACGCAAAAACCTCAGAAAAAAAACCTCAGACAGTGAGCACTTATAGTAAATATCATATCAATATATCAACCACTGCAAGAAGTCCAAGTAATTGTGAACATCATCGGATCATTCATTCTGGTGGACAAACACAAACCTGGCAACCCGACGAGACATGGAAACAGTGCAACACCTCTTGCAACTTTATGAAAATAAGTCAATGAAATAAAAAATATATAATAAAAAATAAATAAGTCAAACAATGTGACGAATGATTGAAAAAAAAACAAACAGATAAAATGCAGCAATACATCAAAGAACATATCATGTTCCATCTCATTTCATCGAGCATCAAACCAACGTTTTGACACGGCTCTGACACATAGAAGTAGAAACAGGACTTAAATGTAGTGTAAAACATTTAGCGCTTTTGAGTCTCATTTTCCAGTTATTATAGCGTGACTGTAAACCGTTTCCGACATTCTTTGACAATACTGAACTTAATTACTGTCAAGCAAATAAGGTGAGTTTAAATGTATGTACGGAAGGATAAAAAGATCTGAAAAGAGGACAGGGAGGGAGATGGAAAGGAGAGAAGTGGAGGGGTCAGTAAAGAAAGAGGTATAATATCTCACTGTCGTTTTTTCTTTTCTTAAAGTGTGTGTATGTTTCTGTGTGTGTGTGTGTCAGGCGGTGACAGTTGAGCGAACACTGACATACCAGGTTGGCAGAGATATTTTGGTAACTAGGACAAGAGAAAGAGAGAGAGAGAAAGAAGGAGGAGGAGGAGGAAGACAAAGGGAGAAGAGATGAAGAGATCGTTTAGAAGATCCCCCTTCGCCTCCCCTGTCGCCTTTCCTCACCTCCTTCCTCCTCCTCCTCCTCCAGCTGATTGACAGCGCCCCCTCCTCCCCCATGTGAAGCTCTTTGATTGACAGGACTACCCAGACTGAGGCTCTTATCCCATAAAACAAACCCCGCTCTGCTCCTCCTCGCCTCCTTTCTCTCCTCTGTCTGCACAGAGGACCCTCCTCCTCCTCCTCCTCCTCCACCTCCTCTTCTTCTTCTTCCTTTCTGTAAATGCTTTCATATCATCGTCACCCTCTCCTTGTATCATTTCACCTTCCTCTCTTTCCCATCATCTCTTCCTGAAGCTGTGACCCCTCTTAACCTGAGACATTACACACACACACACATACACACAAAAGGGTGCACACACAAACACACACATGCACACACAGGGAACCCCTTAAACCCCTCAGGCTTATGTGGGCCCCCTTAGACTTTGAGAGGACACACACTGGTACCCATAACCCCCTTAACACACATACACACTCCAAGTCTTGACACTGATCTGAACACACACTGCTTGAGATTTTAACCCTCAAACTGCACACACACACACACACACACACACACACACACACACACACACACACACACACACACACACACACACACACACACACACACACACACACACACACAGCCTGAGCCTATTAAACTAATAGTAGAAGTCTAAACAGGCAGTGAGCTGAGCAGTGAGGTAGGTAACCCCTCAGGGCCACATGGGAGAGTAAAAGGGAGTTGGGGGGGGTGGAGTGCAAGAGAAGAGAGTGGGTGGGAGGAGAAAGAAAACGACAAAAAAAGGAAAAAAAATGAGAGATGAGGATGTGGAGTGATCGCAAAAATACAGCAAGAGATACAAGGAAGAGAAAGTGAATGGCAGGCGCACACACACACGCAGAGGAGAAGAGTGGATGTGGCTCTTTAGGAGTCAAGCAGGCGTATGATAGGATATCGTTGCATGTTGTTAACCCTATATTAACCCTGAGAGGCAGCGGGACACTCTCTGGGCTACAATATGGATTAACTGGGCCACACACACACAGCGGTGCAACGAGTTAGCTGTCAGTCACACACACACAGACACACACACACAAATGCACACAAGGACTGATATCCTCACTGACACCTTGCATCGAGCTGTCAATCACATGAAAACACTTAAGGGCAGAAATGGGCACCGCAGACACACAGTCCCCTCTCAACCTCCCACCTTTATGTGGACGAGGCTGGAGTGTGTGAAATATTTCAAGTATTACTATTTTTAAGAGCACAATAACATGGGCATTTTAATGACATCTTGAAAAGGGAGAAAATATTTTGGTAAGAGGATCATCAGTATTTATTTATAGCATGGATGTGCCTGAATGTAACAGACGCAGAGTCTAACATGAAGTTCTGCAGCAATGACAAGCCGATTTATGAACTTAAGTTATGTTAGTGTTGATTTAGGTTGTTGATATGTGTGTTTTTTATATTGTTTTATTTATTTATTTAGTAGGGGCAGTGCATATTAATGAATATCTACAACAATTGCAGCTGTAAATATGGCAGATTGTAGCAGCAGTGCTAATTTCCATCTGCAGTCCCTAAGCAGGTGACAAGAAAGACAGCTGACAAAAGACAAAACATCATAAAAACACAGAACAACTCAGTGAGGACAGTCTACTGATGGTCACTGGCTTGGTTTTCCTCCATCCAGTATTTAAGTTGTGATTTGAAGGAGGCACATGATTGTGAGTCTCTTATGTTGAGTGGTAAACTGTTCCAACATTCAGTTCCAGTGACTAAAAGTGTACACTACAAACAAAAAGTTAAGGATATTTTAAATTTTTGGGCTATTTTTTTCAGTTGGGATTCTTGCACAGCGCTTTTTACTTTTTTGTGTGTGAATTGAATTGAAACACATTTTTTTAATGACTAGACATAGTTTTACTTACAAATGGCAAAAATGACAAAAAAAGACAAAAAAAAGAAAAGAAATATCCTTAATTTTTTGTTTGTAGTGTATATTGTGTAGATTTCACCACAGCACCAGTGTATGTGTCCATCTCCAAATGTGTCCATACACTGATTTATACACCTATATGACCTATATTTTTTGTTTAAGGTGCATGTTCATTTCACAAAACAACTGACATAAACCTATTGGGTGTGATCCCATCATTTTCTAATAAAAAAACAAAAAATCATTTTTTTAAAAAACTATTTAAAAAATGTCAGTTTCACCTAAAACACTAAATGTAGAGAAGAGAAAAATATCAATTTTACAAAATATCAGCATAAGTGTGGATGTGGTATAGGCTTTCAAATGGAAAATATGCTGTCTTTACCCTTATTATGAAAACGACTATTCCTATTGAGCTAAGTTTACATGTCTAATCTTCTTTTTCACTCCTTCCACCACCTTCTTAAAAAGCACCAGTGTTGTGATATCTCTCTCAAAAAATTTTTATTTAATATGGTTAAAATGGGTTTATGTTTGACCAGGAAATCAAGCTTTTATTTTGGCTCTGAATGTGCCATATGTCACAAACTGTGGTAGAATCTCCAGTTGAGACACATACTCTAAATGCACTGTAAACATGTATAAAAATGGTCCTAAAATCTGCATAATATCTCATATTCCGCATGTTTTAATCAGAAAATGCTACACTTCACTCTGAATATACAAACAAAACATGCTCTTCTATGGCCTCTATTAAATTCAGGACATTTTTCTGGGAATGATAGATGTAATAGAGTAAATTGGATATTCATGTAAACACAGTGAGTAAGACAAGTAGATGTACATGGATATATTTATCTGCTGTGCTGATATATACAAGAAGCGACAAACTTCAAGCTCTTCTTTGGTCCACTTCTCTCCCTCCACATGTTTGTGTCGGGTAGCAGAGTTCCAGATGTTCAACTGAGTAACTCTGACAACAGGAAGTATCCCACGGTATCCACGGTAACCTTGACATTCCTTCCTGACCAAGTTCCCTGACATCTCCCAGAGTTCAGTCTGCTCCTCTACTTCAGCCGTGACTCATCACACATACAAACACACACTTAAAACAGAATCTACCAAGCATCACTGCTCCAAAAAGCCCAGTAGCACACATCCTATGATTCTGTGGTTCTTATTTTGTCAGTTTCCGTGTAATGTATCCTCTATTCTTTCAGTATAGACTGTAAATTGGCCCAACCCAGGTAGCAGCCACCCATCCACACACATTCATACACACAAAGACACACACACACCTTCCAGGCGTATATATAATGGGATGTAAGCTGAGATGTCTGAGATAGCCGACAAAAACATAAGAATGGGGCTGTGGTTGAAAGGCACTATAATGTCCTACGCGCACATACACACACACACAGGGAAATGACACACACACACACACACACACACAGAGTACCGTGTACCTGTCGATCATGAAGCCTGTCCTCACACACAGATTTATGCTCTTTGAAAACGCTCCATCAAAGCTCACTTTGAGACACAAGTGTTTATCCACTTCATAAGACTTCTCTAAACACTGAAATAAGTGTGGGAGGTGAGGGAAAGGAGAGCACAGTCCTTAAAGCGAGAAATGAGAATTATGGGCTTTGACGGTCTTTGACTTGGAACAGGAGAGGAGGCCACCACTCAGAAGAGGCCAGTTTATATATTATCACACATGACAGGGACACGGAATTATTTATATGAGGTGAAGGTGAGAAAATATTTTGCTGTCACACTGAGAGAAGTAAGTTAGACACATAGATCTACAAAGATATTTATCTGGATAACATTTGATTTGATTTGATTAAAAAGGATAAAAAAATATACAAAAATTTTTAAAAAAGAAAGAAAGAAAATCATACAATTCCACTGAGAGCAGCAGAAACTGATCCTCTAGCCAAAAACACTTGTTTCGTCTTTGGCCTTTGATGGAAGACAAAACAACAATACATTTTACACAGCTGACTGTCTCCAGTCTCAAATCATTGCTCACGGGTTTCAAAACCTTGGCACAAAAACACAAGAATTAAAAAACACTAAGAAAAAAGTTTTATATTTTCTGAAAAATGACTTTCATACTTTGATGACAATTTCAATTTGTCAAACAGGGGTTTGAAAAGGTTGGAAAAGTATCCGTAGTGAAAACCTGCGATCACTGAACGACGCTAACACAATGTTAATGCAGCTGTGATGCTTCAGGCAGTGTCTCATATCTGTATCTGTGTTGATGTTAGTTATGTTTAGCTGAGGTTCTAATGTTAACATTTTTAATTAAAGTGTCTTGATTACACTTAGGAATAGATGGTATCAAAGCTAAATTACAATGTTTTTTCATATGTTTTGGATAATGAATATGTTCTTCAAACTACTAGACATTACCTAATGGCAAAAATTAACGCAAAGATTAGCATTTACACATATCAGTGTATACATTAAAAATAGCAGACTTGTACAGTAAATAAATTTCACACTTATTACAGACACTGCAGTATTATTTATGCATGGTGTGGGTAGATTTTTCAATATCTGAAAAAGTTTTCACGTGTTATCACAGAAGGGCATATTTTCGACAATCTTATTTTTAAAAAGGTTTTACTCTGCCAGAATAATGTAGTTAAACTCTATATTTTGCCTCCTGAGTTAAGGTAGGCTTTCACTTTCAAAAAGAAATGATTACTAGGTGCTGAATTGATGACAGTGACAAAGATCAGCATTTTTTTCCCTTTGTGAATCAGTCTGCCAAACGCACACAGACACGCACGACGAAAAACCTGCTCACAGAGGGTTAAAACAACTGCCAAGAAGAAATCAGATTAAAATGAGGTTGGATCTCATTTCAGTTTTTCTCTGTCACTTTTTTCTTTGCTCATGACCCATTTTTCTGTGCTGCTGCAGAAGAGAGAGAGGAGGAGGAGGAGGAGGAAGAGGAGGAGGAGGGGTAGTAAGAGAGGGATAACTTCAGTCCTCTACCTCAACAGACAGACAGAAAGAAAGAAAGAGACAGACAGGTAGACAAAAAAAAGTAACAGTGGAAGCGATAGACAGCATCTGCTAGTAAACAGCTTTGTACTTTGCATTACGTGGAGGGAACACACTCATCTGAGTTGTGTTTGTTCAGTCAAGTCTAAATGTGTGCATAAATATGTGTGTGTGTGTGTGTGTGTGTGTGTGTGTGTGTGTTGATGCCAGTTATAAGGATGTGAATGAGCAGCTGATGAACATTTGTGTCCCTTCTGCTCAGGTCAACGACTCCATTACTGCAAGTGCATGTGCAAAAGTAAATAAACTGTTTGGACCTTTAATCTGTCTGCATTTCACTCCGTGTCTTAGAGATGCTTAGGTTCTTCTCTCAAGTGCTTTCAATCAGATCTGTCCGCCAGTGTGATTTGCTTATATTCTCAACCTGTCTTCCATCAGAAGCCATCGATTCTATCTGAGGAACATCTATTTCAGGAGTGACAGCAGATCATCTAAACACACAAACAACCCATCCTACGCCGTCATTCAAACAGGTCAACACAGTCCCACATCCAGTGTTTGTGTGTGCGAGTGTGGGAGAAAGAGAAAGACAAAGTGAGAGACAGTACCTGTCGATGATAACAGGGTCTGAGGGTGTCTCATTACGGTTTCCGCAGCTCTTCTTGTCACAGCACCGACTAAGAGAAGAGAAGACAGTTGAAGAGGAAGAAGACACAGGGCAAAGTTAGAGAAGAGCTAGGCACTGATAACAGACAGTACATTATATGGGAGTTCAGATTTAGATGTTTAAATGGGAATGTAACAGCAAGACGTGCTTTATCTGCACTGATGTAGAGAACTTCATCACCAAATTCACAGCAATTGATCACATCTGTCTGAAACAGGCCATAGTTTTACTCAACGAAGTCTGCTGTGCCAAGCAGGTCTACACTGACAGCTAGGATAAAAATAGACTTATATGACACAGAAAGTGAGGAGATAGGCACATCTAAAAGGAATAAGTAAGTTTTTAGGGAAACAGCCAGCTGGTGAGCTCAGCCAACTCATGTATGCACTGCAAAAATTGTTACAAAATGTGCTGAGTGAAAAAGTGACCGGCTATATTTACAGTGACTCAACCGTCTGGGAGTCATTTTAATCGGGTTAAAAATTTTTAAAACAGATTTCAACAGAGACATAGATTAAGACCTCAGTGTTGACAACTGGATATTGAAAAAAAAACATCATATTTGAAGACTTTCATGGCTGTAACAGAGATAAAACAGCCTCAGTCTTGCCCATGTTATTTCTTTGCCAGGTCAAAGAGCATCGAAGCGGAGATGAAACACAAACACTTTCAGTCTAAGCAGGTGGTGTAACTTTGCTGCAATGTGCATTAATTTTCAGTCCTTAAAAAATCTACATTCCTTGACAAAGTGCCATTCATCACTGGTTGCATAACAAAACTATAACTAGTTTAGCATTCAGTCTGTTGGTGTATTTATTAATACTGTCATTTTACTTGAGGTAAGAAGGGAATTGCTCATAAAAAGTAAAAAAAGATATTCCTTTATTCAAACACTGACATCCTTAAAGGTTCTGTATGGAAGATTTGTGCATGTTTCTGTGATTACAAGAAGATGGAGTCTATGTAGTGCTGAAAGTGGTCTTTTTCTTTTTTTTTAATCACCTGACTGCACTTCATAGCCAGTAATAAATAAATAGATAATATAACTAATTTGTTTGACCATTTATGTCGGCACCACACAACTATTATATAGTCCTGAGTATTTTTTCATATCGCAATATATATCGCAGGGTTAAAAAAAATTGCAATGTCAGTTTTTTCCAATATTGTGCAGCCCTAATATGTGTCATAAAATGTGTAGATGAAACTCTTTTGGTTCAGAGACGTTGATATTCCAAGTTTGCATTAATACACAATGACACAAGTTATTTCTTAGCATCCTCACAGTTGTGGTGTTTTACAGCACAGATAAAGAATATAAGCTTGTGCATGTGCTACATAAAAACAAGCAACAAGAAAACAGATACAGTAGACGAATGGATAGATAGATAGATAGATAGATAGATAGATAGATAGATAGATAGATAGATAGATAGATAGATAGATAGATAGATAGATAGATAGATAGATAGATAGATAGATAGATAGATAGATAGATAGATAGATAGATAGATAAGTAACAGGTTGATATTAAGGTTAGTAAACACTCTAAAAAGTATTGCTAAAAAACTTACTCTAAAAACTTCCTGTAAAAATCTGTAGAAAGCTAAATGTATGATCAGTGTACATACATCTAGTGTTGTATGATGGTAAAGTTTCAGAGGAGGAGGCACTGAAGAACCAGGAAGTGAGCATGAGGATTTTCGACATGAAAACCATGAAAATCTGTTATCATACTGTACATGCAGACTGCTGTTAGCATGGTAATGGAGTTAGCTAATGATAATAACTAATTGGTTCTCAGCACAAAATAGACTTTATGCTGATACATGCACATACTGAGCCTTTATGTGTTTAGGACTAAGTTGACTTTCACATATTTTGCTATTACATGTTTCCACTGAAATCGACTGAAGGATAAACATATAAAACATCCCATCTACATCCTGTGGCTCCAAACCGAACACGTCCATTCAGTGGTCAGCCCTATTTTTTTGCCAATTGGCTCCTAAAATTAGATCTGACATATGTTTTCCTCTGAAGATTCTTTAAAAATGTCCCTTTGTTTACAGCTGTTTTAATCTCAAAGTCACATGTTGAAGTTACACTGTATGCAATGTCGTACACTCTTACTGCTGTAGTGGAACAGAAGATAAAAACTGAATAACTTGAGAGCAAGCACAATGATTTTTGCAGAGAAAAACAAACTGTCAGACTGTTATAGAAAGAGATAGTATCCCAAAAGTCAAAGAAGGTCTCAGTTTTTAAGATATGTTATCATCTTTTCACAAATTGGAAATGACTTATTATTACCTCCACCAAGGAGGTTATGTTTTTGTCTGTGTTGGTTTGTTTGTCTGTTTGTCTGTCCATGTGCAAGATAACTCAAAAAGTTATGGATGGATTTGGATGAAAATTTCAGGAAATGTTGATACTGGCACAAGGAACAAATGATTAAATTTTGGCGGTGATTGGGGGGGGGGGGGGGTGATCTGCCTTGGCGGAGGTCTGCGCTCTCTGAGTGTTTTTCTAGTTATTAAATGCAAACCTCTTTTTTTTCCATTTTGTACATGTCCAACTCTAACATCGCTCATATTATACTGACAACCAAAAATGTATTTATTTGTTTAATTTTACCTTTATTTAACCAAGAAGCCATAGGGCAGCCATACAAAGTCCAACCAGTATAAAACACATACATGATACACAATTAACAGTAAAACACAACAACAACTATTCAACCACATATTGAAGTTACACTGTATGCAATGCGGTACACTCATACTGCTGTAGTGGAACAGAAGATAAAAACTGAATAACTTAAGAGCAAGCATGATGATTTTTTGCAGAGAAAAACAAACTGTCACATTGTTATAGACAGAGACAGTATCCCAAAAGTCAGAGAAAGACTCAGTTTTTAAAATATGTTATCATCTTTTTACATATTGGAAATATAAAAGTTATTATTATATGCAAATCTCTTTTTTTTCCCATTTTGTACAAATCCAACTCCAACATCGCTCATATTATGCTGACAACCAAAAATGTATCTGTCTATTTATTTATTTCACCAGGAAGTCCCATTGAAATTAGGAATCTCTTTTGCAATGGAGACCTGGCCAAGGTAGCAGCCATACAAAGTCCAAACAAAGTAAAACACATACAAGATACACAATTAACAATAAAACACAATAGCATCTATTCAACCACATGATGAAGTTACACTGTATGCAATGCCGTACACTCGTACTGCTGTAGTGGAACAGAAGATAAAAACTGAATAACCTGAGAGCAACCACAATAATTCATATACTGGAAATATAAAAGTTATTATTATATTCAAATCTCTTTTTTTTCCCATTTTGTACAAATCCAACTCCAACATCACTTATATTATACTGACAACCAAAAATTTATTTATTTATTTATTTATTTAACCAGGAAGTCCCATTGAAATTAGGAATCTCTTTTGCAAGGGAGACCTGGCCAAGGTAGCAGCCATACAAAGTCCAACCAACATAAAACACATACATGATACAAAATTAACAATAAAACACAACAGCTATTCAACCATAATGGCATCAAGAAAAACAGGGACATTCCTCCTTCACTGCATTCTCCATGATAATTTTAAAATAATTAACAGAAATGAATGTATGCAGTTTTACAGTTTTTTGAAGATTATTCCATGACCATGGTGCATGATGTCTACCTTCTCATTGTTTGGTTATCTCCTGGAAACTGCATGCACTGTTTGACATCAGGAACTTCACCTTAAGGCCCACTTACAACTTTTGTTAAAAATTAGAGCCCGAAATAATGCTGACATGAAAGAACTCTCATGAATGTTATCTAAAACATGAGAAAAATAGCTGGAGTTTGATCCTAATTGTATTGATGTCAGGTAACGGGGTGGGTTAGAGAATACAGAAAAGGCCTGGGGCTCAGAGGAGAAGAGGGTGGGACACACACCACAGTAAAAACAGAAAAAAAAAAAACCTGCGCACCTAAAGTCACACATGTACGTACTACAAGTTTGTCAAAAGGCTTTCTTGCATGCATCAATTATGAATAAAGGTGTAAGCAGGAGGGAGGAGGATAAAGGAGTAGTGAAGTGAAAGGGTGAGCGTGGGAGGAGAAAGCTACAAAAAGAGAGTGAGAGGTGGGGTGGGAGGAGAGGGAGCTTTGGGTGGGAAGAAGAGGAAGGGGAGACGTCTCAGGTTTCCCACTGTCACAGATGGCAGAGGTGGAAAGAAAGAGACTGATACGTTACACCTTCCACATTGTCTCCACTATCTGCTGCTGTGCCTCTCTTTCTGCTCTGACTGTCATTTCCTTTCTGCTGCTCGATGAAGTGGGTCACTACACTGTCCGGTACGAGCGAGAAGTCAGAGAGGACAGAGGAGGGGGAGATAAGGGGATGGGAAAGTAGGGGAGAAGGGGAGAGGGGCTGAACTATGCCTCAAGAGGGAGGGGAGGGGGGGTGGAGGAGGAGGAGGAAGAGGAGAAGGGAGCAAGAGAGGAAGATGTTATAAATGGAAGGGGTGGTGGAAAGGAAAGCAAAGGGCGGGATGAGGGTAATGTAGCACTTATTGCTGTGGATCCTGGTGATCTAATCATCTGCTCTCTTCCCCGACTCTCCCCTCCTCCCACGACACACACATTGAGCGCACACACCCACACTTTTAAACAATAGAGTCTCAATAACAGCCAGGGTGGGAGATACCATTTAACAATTTCTGTATGTGCAAAGGACACAGGGAAATGTTTATACAACCTTAGTGTAAGCAAACAAGTACTGAGGCCTTCCGTCAGTTAACGAATGATTGATATAAAACTTATTAAAGATAAGATTTGCACATGTTGGGTGCATGAAGTTTGTATGGAGTCTGTTTTGAGAAGGTATCCTACATTCATGATGAAGATCTTTAGACTGATTCTTATGTGGGAAGGTTGTGAAAATCCTGATGGTCGGTCCTAAATTCTTCACTACTCTTCTGCTCCTCTACAGTATTAACAGTGTACAACCCTAGCAGGCATTAGCTTAATATGGAGTTAGTGAACGAGCAACTCCCAGGACTCCAACACAAACTCCACACAAACACAAGAGCACAGAAATATCATATATTGAACCTAAAGGGGAAAAGCAAAATATTCTTGTATGTGAGGATTTCCTGCTTTTCTATGATTAATACAAACATCTCAACAGAAGTTTAGTGAAATATCAGTTTCGCTCCATTTTGTACAGGTAAAGTACATCATTGCTGCTGTGAAAAGTTTCTAAATCAAAACAGCACCAAAAGACACGATGATGATGTCAAGAACCACCATGGAATTATGGGGTTTTTGTTTCCATCACTACTACTGATGAAAATCTATACGACAGGACTTGGGTAGAAATCAGGGTGGAAGTTTTATTCCTGTTACATGTAGTTATTTTATGTTATTTTATTCTAATGAAATTGATGAAAGTAACATTTAAGGTTAACATCAGTTATATGCAAACAAATGAAGCACTGAATAAAACATTGAATATTTCAGAATTTTTACATTGTTAGGAATATTTTATATAACATAAGAACAGACGTCAATAAAATATATAACAGGTCTAATCATTTGAATATATTGTAATGTGGAAATGTTATCATTTTCAAGCATCAGTTACTGCAAGTGAAGACTCCATTCACCTCTGATTCTTAAATTGAAGCCATCTACATTTATAAATAACCAAACCAAATATTTTACATTTATATTGCACTATAACGCCACCTCTTTTTCACGTTCTCTGGAGTGAAACCTTTCTTCTGTTCGTGTCGGAGCCTTCAACCACTCTGGCGACGTGGGGCTGTGTGGTGGCAGATTGGCTGGGAGCATATGGCTAATAGCACCACCATGACAATGAGCCACACTGATTAATGGACGCCCTGAGCTCTTTGTGCGTGTGTGTGTTGTATGTTGTGTGTTGCGTGTGAGGCCCCTGCTGCAGAATCAGCATGTGAGAACATGAGGCAACAGCCGTAACTTTGACCTCAGCGGCTGTTACAGAAAAGCGAGTGTTTACACTCACTGTAGAAGTCATAGTTTTTGTGCTGCCGCTACCGCCGCACTGTTGCTCCCCCAGAGGAGATGTTTGAATAATCCTGCAGGACAGATGCAGGGCAATTCATGTTTACTCCACCTCCTATATGCAAAACAGTCTCTTCATGTCCACAAATCATTCCCTACATGATGAATAACAATAATTTACAGTAAAATCTGTTGCCAAATACAATTATTTATAAATTCCTTGTAAATCACATCAGAATTTCAATGGGTCGTCTATAAACCTCTGCAGCCTGAGGACTATTCAGTGAGCTATAGAATAAAATATTAGTGGGCCTTATTTCACTGCTTAAATCCCTGCTTGTGCATATAGATGAACCCCAATTTATATTGTTACAGTTAAAGTTGTTCAGTGACAAGGTCAGGGAATAAGAACAACTTAATTCATGTGCTAAATTTGAATTTTTATAACTGTGCTGTGCGTGTGTGTGCAAGTGAGTGTGCATATGAGAGTGTGCCCATGCATATGTTTTTGTGTGTATGTGTGCTTGTGTAAAAGTCCCTGCCTATATTTTATAGTCAGATTGTGGAGAAAGGCCCATTTGTTAGCCATGAAACAACAGGAGGGTTCAGATTGACTAATGAGTTTCTCTGTGTCCTAATTAACCAGGCGTCACAGACACCACACATGCATCCACACACACATTTTTCTATTGTATAGGATAGGTTGGTAAAATGCCTCTATAAATAGTCTTTCCTCCCAACCTACTTCTGAAGAAATTCATCTTTAGATTATAATTAAAGCAACGACTCTGATAGCTAAAACTCATCTTCCTCAACACATATATATGTGTATGTATGCGTCTGTGTGTGTATATGTGTGGGGGGGTTAATGAGGGTGACAAAATAAGAAATGCATTGAGAACGAAGAAATGATTGGTGGGAACTCTCAGCAGACAAACAAAGTATGTTGTAGAAAAGAGGAACACAGCCAAAAAGTAGAAGAGAGGAAAGGAGAGGAGAGGAGAGGAGAGGAGGAGGAGAGGAGAGGAGAGGAGAGGAGAGGAGAGGAGAGGAGAGGAGAGGAGAGGAGAGGAGAGGAGAAACGAGAGGAAACGAGAGGAAACGAGAGGAAACGAGAGGAAACGAGAGGAAAAGGAAAGAGCGGAGAGGGAATGAGAGGAAAGGAGAGGGAACGAAACAAGAGGGAACAAAAGTAGTAGCGATGAGAAGAGAGAAAAATAGAGGAGAGGAAATGAGAGGTGACGAAATGAGAGAAGAGGAAATGAAATGAGAGGGGCCAAGAGGAGAGAAAACAAGAGGAAACGAGATGGACAAAACAAGAAAGAATAAAAGAAATGGAAATGAGAGAAGAGAAGAGAAGAGAAAAGAAGAGAAGAGAAGAGAAGAGAAGAGAAGAGAAGAGAAGAGAAGAGAAGAGAAGAGAAGAGAAGAGAAGAGAAGAGAAGAGAAGAGAAGAGAAGAGGAAATGAGAGGAAAGGGAATGAGAGAAAACAGAGAAGAAGGAACAAAACCAGAGGGAACAAAAAGAGTAAAAAGAAGAGGAGAGGAAACCAGAAGAATGAGAACAAGAGGACAGGAAACAAGAGGAAACGAGATGAGAGGAGAACAGAGGAAACGACAGGAGGACATAAAACAGAAGCTGCACTCCCTGTGATGAGACAAGCAGAAGAGGATTAAGGAGAAGTAAAAAGATGGATGATTACCTGCACATGATCTCATGTGTCAGCAGCACTCTGCACATCTCTGGGTTTTTGTCTTGGCCTTCATACACAATTGCCTGACGAAAGAGAGAGAGAGAAAAGAAAAGACACTGTTACACAAACTAAAACAAACTGAGCCCAATTAACAAAACATTCTCCATCTCTAATATGGTGTTGGATTCAAGTGCACTAATAAAGTGAGTTCTGAAAAAATGTGTCTACCAGTGCATTAGTGTCATCAGTTATGATTTTTAGAAAACTTTCACAACAGAGGCAGCTCATCGCACAATTTTACAGTTTGCAAAGTTGACTGTAAAGGCAACAAATAACCCAACCACCACAGAAAATACAATGTTCATCAAAACTTCTGTGTATGCTTTAACTGCTCATGGTGCTTTTCAACTGTCTGATCCCACAGTTTAGTCTAATATCAAAAACAGAAAGTAAGGTTTAAGGGTTAAGTTTATTCAGTCATCTTCCATAATACAGAACATACAATCAATGAGGTTGATTTGAAGTCAACTGACAGTGAATTCTGTTGAGACTGAACATGTAAATGCTTATATGCGCCTCTCCTACATTCAGACTTCAGACTTACTTTATGGTCATTCAATAATGCACCATCAGTACCTTATTAAACGAAATTTCGGTTCTTAGCTCAACACAGTGTCAGTTCATAAAAAATAAATAAAAACACCCTCACAAAATATAAAAGTAACCTAAAATACAATAAACACTTTAGGATACCAGTTTTAGGATACCAATCAATACATCAAAAATCATTCTTGCTTGTATCCCTTCAAAATATCTTAACAAACCAATGAAAAAAAGAAAAAACAAAGTCAACTCACAATGTATTTACAGTGTATTTAATAATACAACAAAACTAAACCCAATCATTTTAGTTGCTTTTATTGCCCAAACCTACAGAATTTGGCCTTTGTGTTCCAGTCTCTGGTTGCAAAGTCTTAGATTTTGTGTTTCCATCATCTACCCCAAACCATGGCCTGTCAACTGAGGAAAGACAAAAACCATTTTTTATAATGTTTTTTTTTATAATGTCAATGCATATACATTACAGCTGCAAAATATATCGTTTGAGCATTGTAATCGCAATGTACGTGTTTACAATAGTTACATCGCCAGTCCTGCAATGTAGGAGGTAAATGAACTCGACGTGTTCTGATCTAATTTCAAGGGTACCTGGCACACACTGCGCACAGTGATCCACCAATCACAACTGTTCTTAATCAGTTTGCCGAAGCAGACCACACCCCTGCACATGGAGTGAGTCACTGGTAACAACATTGAAAATCAAGCAACGAACAACAGAAAATCACAGAAAAAAAAGATTTGGTGCCTAAAAGAAAAGCAATGTCAGTTATCTGGAATTATTTCGGCTACAAGAAGGATGATACTGAAAGACGTGTTCTGTGTTGATAGTGCCTTGCACATGTTGCCACAACGAGAGGTAACAAAAGTAATCTGTTTGACCATTTACGCTATTATATATTCCTGAGTATTTTTTCATATCGCAATATATATCGCTGGGTTAAAAAAAATCCCAATGTCAGTTTTTTCCAATATCATGCAACCCTAATATGCGTCATAAAATGTGTAGATGAAACTCTTTCGGTTCAGAGACGTTGATATTCCGTGTTTGCATTAACATACAATGACAAAAGTTATGTCTTAGCATCTTCACAGTCGTGGGGTTTTACAGCACCGATAAAGAATATAAGCTTGTGCATGTGCTACATAAAAACAAGCAACAACAAAACAGATAGATAGATAGATAGATAGATAGATAGATAGATAGATAGATAGATAGATAGATAGATAGATAGATAGATAGATAGATAGATAGATAGATAGATAGATAGATAGATAGATAGATAGATAGATAGATAGATAGATAGATAGATAGATAGATAGATAGATAGATAGATAGATAGTATACAGCATAAGAAGACAAAAAACCAACAGACTGAAACACAACAATGGGTTAGTAGCCAGGCTGACATTAAGGTTGGTATATATACTCTAAAGACTACCTCTAAACGACCTCTAAAAGAGCTGCCTGTACAATACTGTAAATCACAGGTGGCAAACATGCGGCCCAGGGGCCAGATCCGGCCCGCCAAAGGATCCAATCTGGCCCGTGGGATGTAATTGTGAAATACAAAAATTACACTTAAGATATTAACAATCGAGGATGTCAAAATCATTTTAATTCAGATTCCACATACAGACCAATTAGATATCAAGTGGGTCAGAACCAGTAAAATAGTATCATATTAAACCTATAAATAATGAAAACATCCAATTTTACCTTTGTTTTAGTGTAAAAAAGTAAAATTACATGAAAATGCTTCTATTAAAAACTGTTATTTAAAAAAAATTTGAAAAACCTGAAATGTCTTAAGATAAATGCAATTTTACCAATATTCTGCCTGTTATTAAATGTTTCATGCATTTGTAATTGTAATGTAAGTTGTAATGCACATTTGTAAACGATAAACTAATAATCTGAGGCTGAATATTGTTAAAATTGGACTTGTTTTTCTTAAGATGTTTCCAGTTGTTCATGTTATTCAAATTTTTGTACATGTTAAAAAAAAATCTTGAATTAAGCAAAAAAAAAAAAATCCTGGATTAAACAAAAACAATCTTGAATTAAACCCAAAAAATCTTGAATTAAGCAAAAAAAATCTTGAATTAAGCAAAAAAAAGTTAAATTAAGCAAAAAAAATCTTGAATTAAGCAAAAAAAAAGTTGAATATAGCAAAAAAAATCTTGAATTAAGTAAAAAAAATCTTGAATTAAGCTAAAAAAAAATCTTGAATTAAGCAAAAAAAAAAATCTTGAACTAAGCAAAAAAAAAAAAAAAAAAAAAAAATCTTGAATTAAGCCAAAAAAAAATCTTTAATCAAGCAAAAAAAAAAAAAATGAATTAAGCAAAAAAAAAATAAAAATCAAATAATAATTATATATTGTTAAAATTGGACTTGTTTTTCTTGAGATGTTTCCAGTTGTTCATGTTATTCAGATTTTTGTAGATGCTAACACTATCAGAATTTAATTTTTACTTTTTTCCACTGTTATTATTTTACTGGTCCGGCCCACTGGAGATCATATTGGGCTGAATGTGGCCCCTGAACTAAAATGAGTTTGACACCCCTGCTGTAAATAAAGACTTCTGATTGTATTTACACATTTCAGGGCAGTGATATTTAGTGAAACAGTGATTTAAGTGAAACAGTTATTTAAGTGATCTACAGTGTTTTGAAAAGTGGTGTTGTCCAACTACATAAGGTGCTTGGATATTTTAAAGTCTCATTGGATCAGTCCTACAAGCAGCCTCTTCATAATCGCATTAAAATCTGCACAGTTACTCCGATAGGTGCATCGGTGCATGAGTGCATAATAACTGATTTGTATGTTCTCAGGCCACCACACTCTGCTGAGACAGCGGTTGTATTTTGCAAAACAAATCTGAAGGAAAGAAGAATCATGGCAGTAAATTAGGGTGGTCCAATAATTTGAGAAAAAAATAAATTCAATGAAAGAAGTCTAGGCACCTTCCCAAATTGTTCCAAATGTCACTTTATTTTATTTTGCAAAGTTTTAGGTTGATATATTCAGGGAATGGCAGTGCTCCAGATAGGTCAACCTCACAATGTATTTTCGATATTGTCATAGTTTGATAAAAAATAATCACAATTTTAGAGAACTTCTTTTCTCTCAGATGATTAACTAAGAGCGTCAATCTGGCTCAAACTACATTAAATAACCATTTGCTAAGTTGTATTATCCAAAACAAAAAAGGAAACAATTAAAATAAATATTTATATTTAGAGGGCTAAACTGATAATGCGTATACTCATACTCACAGATCTTTGTTTTAAAATGACAATTGACACACTACCAAATTATATATAATTATATCGATGAGTATTACAAAATTAGTATGATCAAAATTAGTTATTAAAAATATGATGTTCTTGGTATGTCATTTATGACACTTTAGTGAAAATATACAAAAGTTATTACAAACTCACAATGTCAAAGCACATGAACAAAATAGAATTATTTCTTTAGAACATCAACACGCATGAACAAAATAGAATTATTTTCTCAGAGCATCAACATACATCAACAAAATAGAACTATTTCTTCAGAGCTTCAATAGCCAGTTTCTTGGTAGTGTTCATTGGAATTAGTTTCCGGTTGTGTTCTACAACTTGCAAAAGTAGCTGTTTTTCTTCCTCGTTGTTGGTTTACGAGTTTGTTGTAGTCATCAAAGAGTTTAACACCTCCAGCTTTTCAATGGCATGTTTCTTCATAGTTGTTGGAATAGATGCATTTTGCCACACAACCAAGAGCTCATCAATTGTCTCATGACTGGCATTTCGGATGGATTTGCTCTCCTTCAAATGGTGGTGGAAACGCTGCAATACTTGCTTTACAGTTGGTAATTGTTTGTATCTTGTAATAGTCTCTCTGTCAGCATAGCCAATCAAATACATTTCATTAGTTTGTCGTGTGGATGCCATAGTGAATGATCTAAAGACAAGAACTGTGGAGAAGACGAGGTAGGATGGTTAGAGGAAAGATGACATCTTGAGCACTGCCTTCTTTTCACCCTATCACTTAGAAATTTTGCATAGATACACATTTCATTGAAACAAACAAATTGAGAAGGTGCCTTGGTTACTACAATGAAGTTGGATTTTCTGAACCACACTACAGTAAATGCGTCTTCTATAAGTATAATGATAGAAAATATGTGTTTGGATTTTAAGGCAGTGAAAGTGTACACTCACACATTGGCAGAGTGTTGCTGAGGTTCATTCCCCACTGCATTAACACCTTCACTTTTCGCACATACAAGTACAAAACACTCATCATCCCCGACACACACCTTGCCCGTACAGTATTTCACACAGAACTTCGAGACAATAACAACCATTTCTCATCTCTCACACACTGATTAGGTGAATCTCCGAAGTCTGCAGTTACAAATCTCTGTGAATACACTCTTCTATTCCCACAGCATTGGCCACAGTTTCTTTACTTGTGAAACGACGCCTCAGCTTTATCGAGTTCTCAGGCTTCTCTCGCTTCCATTATACATTACTCTTGGTTCTGGTAAGCAGAATAAAGCGCAAGCACGAGTCACACACCACTAAGCTATCTATCAATCAATATACATCCCCTGTCTGTCTTTGGTCTATTCCAGTCTGTTTGATCTGTCGCTCCAAATTCCAGCAAGTCTCAGCGAGTGACAAGTTCACTTTTCTCAGAAAATGGTGGAAAAGTTTCACCGTCCTTTCTAATACACTTCAGCTGGAGTTCAGTCCACCTGCTGCCATCAAGTCAACAACACTCTGAGTCCTGTTTATCCACCGCTGTGGCAAATTAGGATAGTTTTTCTGGACAACTCCAAGCAACACTGAACTGGTACAGGAAAACAAAAACAACATCTACTGTACATGTTTGATTCAGTCTAATTTTTGTGTAACAGCAAGCATTCTAGTGATTTTACAAGTCCTAATGCTTCAAATTATTCTGTGTAATGGGATTGTAAAATGACAATGATATAAATAAATACTATTTTAATCAAATTCTTTCTGTATTTAATTTTGTTCTTGCTTATTACCTCCGCCAGGAAGTACTGTGATGGCTTTGCTTTGTGTGCGTGCGTGTTTTTGTTTGTTTGTTTGTTAGCGAGATAACTCAAAAAGTTCTGGACAGATTTTCATGACATTTTCAGGAAATGTTGATACTGGCACACGGAAGAAATGATTAAATTTTGGTGGTGATGGGGGGGCAGGGGGGCAGATCTGTCTTGGCGGAGGTCTGCGCTCTCCGAGTGCTTTTCTTGTTTTATGTGTGTCAATGATGTTTGGGTGGATTAGGTGTGTTTATCATCTGTTAGGATGATAAAATATCTAGATGAAATGACTGTGAATAAAACAATTACATTGAGAATTTGCACAACTTTCCTTATATTTAGAATGTATTTCCTTTCTATGTTTTAGACTTGCACCGATTACAATTTATAGGGCCGATCCCAATTTCTGATTTGCAGGGTACCTGGACGGCCGATACCAATTTTGGCCAATTCCAATCTCATTTTTTCCAAACACAACACACAAGACATTGCAATGTAACTTTCCCATTAGAACATTTATTTTAAAAATAGAAGAAAAGTGTGCAAAACGGTGCCAGGTTTTCTGTATGAAAACAGGTGATTTGACTTGATTTGATTGGGGGGTTTTTGTCATAAAATTCACTTTCACTTTGTATGGTTGTATGGTGTGTGTGTACTCAGTGTGAGGTATGTACGCCACAGAACCACCACCACCCCCCACCCCCGTCGCCACCTTCATCAGCGACATGTGCCCCCTTCACATTCCTGACTGCCGCCTCATATATGACTAAGGCCAATTAATCAGTGCAAGCCTAGTATATTTACAAGTGTCATTGCATTTTTTGGCCTAGTTGCATGCTCATGTTAATCACATCATGACAGCAAAGGTGAAGATGCTACGTTTCTAAATGATCCTATTTAATCTGCAGTGAACAGAGCCTAACACTTGAATAAACAGAGACTTTACATGTATGTGAATGTAGATTCTGAGGTTCTGTTAAGAAGTATATAGTGTGGTATAAATATAGCCTATTGTTGAGCCTGACTGTCCCACCAGCGTCCCCCGGGCGAGCATGTTCCGTATGGGGCCCCAACATGAACCAACGCTGCAGACTGTGCCCCTCATTTGTAGGAAGTGTAGCAGACACGGGTGTAAGAAACTGTCTTGGTGCTCCACAGCATTAATGGAGAGACAGTAGGTGTAGACGATGAGAGTCCCATTACGACACTGTCGAACTGGAAATTGTAGTAGCCTAAAGCATTTCATACTAATAGCCAGTTCTCTCCAGGACCCTGTACGTCTATGAAATTGGAGCCCCCATTTGTTTCTGGGCCCCGGGCCCTTGTCAGTTATCATTTTCAGTGCATGAGTATATACTCGAGTTTGAAATACACCTGCCGAAAATGTATTGACTTATAAACTTGGACCTTTAAAGGCGTTGGTGGTCCAAGGCTCCGGGGCTGTGTATGCCTAATAAATGTAAAAGTAATATTTAACAAAGTAATTTAATCTCAAGAAAACAAACAAACAAGTGTACCCACAGGCCAGAGGAACTAATGCCAAGCTTTCCAAAACAGTGTTTATGTGAGTGTGATGACAAGATAATAGAGACATCGGAGGAGACACTGATGTGCAATCCAAGCCAAATGGGAAGTAAATGAATCCATCCATAAACCACAATCAGCATCAGTCCACCGAAAACATCTCAGCTAACCTCAGTCAGTGCAAAGACGCTGCTGTTAAACAGAGAATCCCCTCTCTAACCCTATTCATCCACGGCTCAACTGTAAATTCTTGCCTTAAATCTGGATTAATGAAAGCAAATCGTAGAAGATACAGTAAGAAACGGAATTGGGAGAATTTGAACAAAACATGCATTTAATAATATGTTTTTACCAATGTTTGGTCCTGCGTTTGTTGCCAGTGGGAATAGAGTGGGCCAAGGAACTTGCTCTGAACCTGTTTCCTCATCTGGACAAACATGCATCACTGTCATCTCAACCTCTTTTCTCTCTTTTCTTGCACTTTTGCTCTTTTGTTCCTTCCTGAACCGAGCACACATGGATACTGTACTCGTCGACAAGAAACCTTCACACCTTGGGCCAGGTGAATGCATTTATCTTTATGAACAGAATAAGGCTATTGTTGCTTCAGGGCTTTTCTCCAAAACCACAGAAAAGGCCAGTGGAGCTGTCTTATCTCCTAGTTTCAAGAACTTAACTTTTGCAGGACAGAAGAAGAAGAAGAAGAAAAATGTTTTTGTACAGATTTTTGCTGATAATGATTAAAGTAGGGGTTTTAATTTCCTCTAAAATGAAAAATAAAGAGGCAGGACACTGTTAGTGTTCTCAGATGCTTTGTTCCATGTCAGCTCATCTACCTTTCTGTTAGATCTTTCCATTGGTTCGTTTCTATTTGAAGCAGTTGCCAGTCAAAGTAAAGTTTAACTGAAGTTTCTCATCGTGCCTGCTCTGTCCTCTTTACCAGCTTAAGCCATCTGGAGCTCCAAACAGGAAAAACACCCTGACACAAAGAGTAATTTGCAAATAATATTTAGTCCACCCTCAGTGACAGGCTCTTGTGAAAGTGTGTAACTATCCCGGACTATGTTTCTCCCAGGTTCTTCATCACACTGTCACCTCGCCTGCTCGGCTGTTCCCTTTCATCTGCCTTTTCCTACCCTGTCTCCTCCCTCCCTCCGCCTCAACGGGCCTTTCATACAGCAGTCGTTTTCTCCTCACACTTTGAAGTAGCATGACATGCGCAGCGTGTAAACAAGACGCCGTTAAGCAGGGGGAACACACTTCCTTCTGCGTTAGTGTCAGGTCGACTTGCGAGCTAGTGATCCGTCAGGGCCGCGGTGACAAACACTTTATTCTCCGGGACAGAGTCGTGATCAACCGGTGCCGTGCTGAGCAACGACACAGTGATGCATGGCGCTTGTGAAGTCTGAGAGGCGATCTCCTCCATTTACCACAATCAGTGCTGGGCCCTTCAGTGCACACACAAAACAGGTAGACGCACAGGAACAGATGCCAGCTTTTGGTGCCAAACACTCAAGAAAACCTTACAGTAGTTATCCACGCAGAAAAGTGACTGTCACAACTGCATCTCGACACACACATGCCAACACATGGACGTAGCAGAACATTATGTCTATGTGTGATTTTTAACCATCTTTTACTTTTATGGCAGTTCTCTCAAGTGATTATCACCACTTATTATTGTATTATCCACTGTCTTTTGCTTTTTTCACAGTAAATAATGTATTTTCTTACATTTAATTTCCTATATTTTATTTAGATATTCATGAAAACTCAGAATAATTCAATGTTATTACATCAAAACAGAAAATGGAAGAAAAAGTGACTTTTTCAGCGAAGATATCAATAACAGACTAGAAAAGCAGTTGGAGAACGCAGACCTCCGCCAAGGCAGATCAGCCCCCCCCCCAATCACCACCAAAATGTAATCATTTGTTCCTTGTGCCAGTATCAACATTTCCTGAAAATTTCATCCAAATTCGTCCATAACTTTTTGAGTTATCTTGCTAACAGACAAAAAGACAGACAGATAAACCCTATGAAAACATTACGTAATCATAAAACAAGCATCTCCATCCACTGTCATTTAATAAACTCCATAGGTTTTACTGGTGAATCTATCTTGTAGAAGATAACTGTTCCCCTGTTCACTACGGAGCCTCTGCACATCCAAATGGGTCATATCTGATAACCATGAAAAGATGACAAACTGACTTTTACACCAATTATTTGCATGTATGATAGAATTAATGGATCAACAGCTATTTAATATTTTATATTAATAGATGTTGTTCGCCACCAGTGGATGTTTGGGTCTTTATGGGTTAAACTGATTTCTTTCTGAACTAGAAAAGTTTCACCAAGGCAGATCATTCCCCCTCCCCCCGATCACCACTAAAATATAATCATTTGTTCCTTGTGCCAGTATCAACATTTCCTGAAAATTTCATCAAAATCCTTCCATAACTTTTTGAGTTATCTTGGTAACAGACAAACAAACAGACAAACCACGATGAAAACATAACCTCCTTGGCAAAGGTAATAATGTTTTTTTAAGCTGTTCCTGCCACTATTCTGAGTTAAATATGGTGGTAGGTGGAAACACTCTATAAAGGCATGTCTCACATCATCATACCTGTGTCTATCCTTTATGTGCATTAGCTGAGAATATAAATATGATGGTTTTGTCATAAAATGTACCAGACAACAGAGTTTTGGTCAAATCAGCTTTTTCATATTCAAGCACTGCAGGTAAAAATAAAGATATATGCGTAGTATATGTGGTCCTGCAGAGGTGGATTTTATGAAGAAATGTGGTTGTTAGAGTGAGTGAGGTTAATCGACGTTTTGCCAAAAGGTAAGTGCAAGTAAAAAGACAGTATTACAATAAAAACAGACATAAGAAGTGTGATAAATGTGGACTTTCCCACAGAAGAAGACCTCAACTCACACTGACAAAACAGATTAAAAGATGCAGAGAAAATTAGATGAACTACAGATGAATTAAAATGTTAGACTATTTATTGACTTGTAAAGGGTAATATTTATAAAATGAAGTTATGGCATTGCAAACATGCTGTGTGTCTAGACTGAAAAGATTGACAAGTCCATTTTCAGAGCCACCGACCCTAAAGTATTATTACGCAGGTTATTTTTAGCAAATGATGGTCTTAGGCATGTGGGCAAAGGCATTTAAGAGCCACTAAAACCAGCATTATTAGATAAATGCTAGCGTCAAATCATGTGAAAAGAATTTCACACGTTAAACAGTTGGAGATGAAGGTGTGATATAAATATATTATATGATCTCACAGGGTTTTCTCAGTCATTCGGATCAACACTTTAGTCAAATTAATCTCAATGAGGAGAGCATCCAAACTGACTAAATGATCTTTCCTAGATCTAACAGTTGTGGCTGTCCCTATAGACATCTATAGCACGTTTTGTCATAAAGGTTTTTGAATGTTGCTTATGGTACAAAGATTTAGTATAATACAAAATGGTCCAAAATTATGCATTATTTATAGAAATATATGAAATATTTCTTGCAAGAAGAACCTGTAAACCTCCTACTTGTGCACTTACACCTTCCACAAACTCATTTTAATCCTCAAAGAGCTCAACAGTCGCCTGCATCTAAAATGATCTGTACTTATAAAATGTTCAATAACGTTATAACCAGTAATGCTTTCATCACACTTAAATAATTCAGGTAAAATACAGTTTCTCAGCTTTTCAGTGACATCACATATGTCTTTTTGCATTCAGAGGCTCTGTAGTGAACCCAGAAACACCAACATATTCTGGGATGTTGATTTGTTAATAAAACCCATGTAAGTTTCTGGTTTTTAAGTTCAGCTAATGATACTGATATTTTACCTCAGTTTTCTTTGTTCTGATATAATAACGTTCATTTAGTTTTATGAACATCTACATGTTCAGTCAATTAAATATAGGAAAAAATGCTTTGAACTGAAAAATGTAGAGGATAATATTATAATAAAGAGTTGTAAATCACTTATAGAAAAAAAGCTGGTAATTTTGTGTTGTATAATTTCTCTTGGAGTGAGTTCACATGGTCGTACACTGTTGCTAATGAAGTTGGAATATAATATTTTTACCTCTTCTCATGAATTGATTGTGACAATGTCATTTATTCTTGATACATAAAGAGTAACTGGGATTCAGTATGGAATCATTCACCAGGTCAAAGGTGATGACTGATGTGTGTAAATAGGAATGTGTCTGAAAACAAATTATTCCAACTTTATGAACAACAGCGTATTTCCATAAGTCATTCAGTCTTACACAAAAGCAAATGTAAAATTTAGACTTAAAATGAAACCGACGCCAGACATTGATGCTGACCAAAAAAACAGGACACGTTATGGATCTTTAACCCATAAAAACCCAAACAGCCAATGGCAGCCAAAATCATCAACTGATCTAAAATGTTTAATAACTTCTGATCCACTAATCCTATCAATACATGTAAATAATGGGTGTAAAATGCAGTTTGTCATCTTTTCATGGTCATCAGATATGACCCATTTGGACGTTCAGAGGCTCCGTAGTGAACGTGGAAACACTGTCATCTTCTTCATCATTGATTCACCAGTAAAACCCATGGAGTTGGATCAATGACAGTGGATGGAGACACTTGTATTTACATTCAGTTATTGATATTTTTGCTGAAAAAGTCACTTTTTCATCAGTTTTCTCTGTTTTTGATATAATAAACCTCAACTTTAAACTGAGCTTTTTATATACATCTACATTATCAGTCAATTAAATATAGGAAAATACGAGGGCCGTTCAATAAGTTCATGGCCTCACCCAGAAATACTGGTTGTTATAATACAGGATGTTACATTCTTTCGTGATGGGATAGTGATGCTTGAACATCGATGGACCAAGTGCATTGCTGTAAATGGAGATTATGTTGAAAAATAAAATATAAATTATCAGTCTGTGTTGTTCTGTTCTGGGTGAGGCCATGAACTTATTGAACGGCCCTCGTACACGATTTTCACTGAAAAAACACAAAATACAGAGGATAATACTATAATGAATGGTGATAAATCACTTAAGAAAGATTACATATGGAGAAAAATTTATTTGGGAAGTGCCACAAAAGTAGCACTGGGTCTTTATAAGTTAAGGGTTAAATGCAGATATTAAAAAAACTGTTTCATTCTAAGTACAGCAAATTTTACCAGCTTTCTACTGCAAACATGATAATAAAAAAAAAAAAATAATTATGCAAATAAATTACCTCAACCCCCACAGGACCTTAGCCCTCTGAAAGCTGAGTCAAAACCCTGCTGTGTTTCTGTAATTTTTAATTAATAACAGAAAGATCACAAAGCAAACTCTGTAGCAGCTTCATTTTTCTGTTTCTCATTCGACACTAGGTTAAAACAAATGAGTGGTAGACCAGTGTGTGTGTGTGTGTGTGTGTGTGTGTGTGTGTGTGTGTGTGTGTGTGTGTGTTCATGGTTATAAACCGGCAGTGGCTATGACATCACTGACCAGCACAGCCAACCACACGTCTGTTTTGGTTTGACCACCTGTTAGTATTTCATTCCTCTGCTGCTGGTAATAACACACACACACACACACACACACACACACTCAAGTGAACCCACTGTTTTGCTTCATGTGCAGTTTTGCCTAAGTGCTTCTGTGAATACATGCGTACACCACTAACCGCTCTCTCTCTGTCTTTCCCTTCACTCACACACACTCTCTTCTACACAAATAAACAGTCCCCAGACAGAACCGGACGCCCACAGGTGCTGCACACACCTGCCTCAGCATCAGCATCTTCACAAAAAATGACTTCCTTTCCAAACTTAAAATTGCACACATTAAATTTTTTGGAAAACATTACACGTGAGAATAAAAACTTGTGTGTGTATATATGTGTGTGTGTGATAGTTTTAACATCCACTTTGCTGCCTCTGAACCTTTTACTGGGAGCAAGGCCCGACTCATGATGTGCATATGTGTGCCTTTGTTTGTGTGTGTGTGTGTGTGTGTGTGTGTGTGTGTGTGTGTGTGTTTCTGGCTGTCACCCCACAAAGCTCAGGCTAAACAGCGTTATTAGGGAACAGTATGGTCTCTTAGGCCTGCCAGACACAAATACACACATATACACACACATCGCAGCGTGCAGTGTTGCGTGGCAGCAGCAGTGTGAGACTATCAGAGGCCAGGGACACATTATTCAGTGCATAGTGTGGCACTTTGGCTCCTCATAAACACACTGACACACACATGCATTACTACAGATAATCAACTGTCTTATCCCATAAAGACCCAGTACGACTTTTGTGTCAGTTCCCAAATTAATTTTTCACTATATTTAACTTTTCTTAAGTGATTTATCACCATTTATTGTAATACTATCTCCTTTGTTATGCACTTTTTAAGTGAAAATCAAGTTTTATCCTACATTTTATTTACTGATTATGTAGATATTCATAAAAGCTCAGGGTAAAGTGGAAAACTGAATAAAAAGTGGCTTTTTTTCCCCCAACAAAGATATCAATAACTAAAATGTTCTCTATATTGAACCTTTCTTAAGTGATTTATCACCATTTATTGTAATACTACCTCCTTTGTTATGCACTTTTTAAGTGAAAATCAAGTTTTATCCTACATTTTATTTACTGATTATGTAGATATTCATAAAAGCTCAGGGTAAAGTGGAAAACTGAATTAAAAGTGGCTTTTTTTTCCCCAACAAAGATACTAATAACTAAAATTTTCTCCATATTTAACCAATCTTAGGTGATTTATCACCATTTATTTCCAATATTATCCTTTGTACTTTCTATTTTATCAGTATACATCATACATTTTCCTATATTTAATTTACTGATGAAGATGTTCATAAAAGCTCAGATAAAACTTGAAGATTATTTTATCAAAAACAGAGAAAACTGCAGAAAAAAGGGACTTTTTCAGAAAAATATATCATTAACTGAACATAAAAACAAATGTCTCTATCCACTATCATTTGTCAAACTCTATAGGTTTTACTGGTGAATCAATGTTGCAGAAGATGACGCTGTTTCCAAGTTCACTACGGAGCCTCTGAACGTCCAAATGGGTCATACCTGATGACCATGAAAAGATGACAAACTGAATTTTACACCAGTTATTACATGTATTGATAGGATTAATGGATCAATAGATACTAAACATAGTAGATGATTTTGGTCAGTGGTGGATGTTCGGGTCTTTACGAGTTAATCACCGCTCCTTCAGTGCAAAACATAAAAATCTGTTTTTGTTTTAACTGTTTACCTGAGGAGCATCCAACACAAATACTAAACCTGTCTGTCTGATTTCTACCTGATGTTCTGTCTTTCTGTGCTCCTGCCTTTTGTATCTCTCTTATAAACGCACATATAAACAAAAACACAAACACTAACACAAAAATTGGATCTGATCAGAAAATGCTTGCTCCTCGGCAGACCAAATCCCAGAGGTGCCGTTATATCTTTCCACTTCCCACTGTGAGCAGCAGAATTACGCTCCTGTTCCTCAACACCCGCTTGCTGCCTCCTTGCTCTAATCACAGCAAGAAAAGTACAGGCAAAAAACGCCTGGAGCCATGTGGTGTGTATGCATGTGTATGTACGTGTGTGTGTGTGTGTGTGTGTGTGTGTGTGTGTGTGTGTGCCCCCACCCACACACACACACACACACACACACACTCACTGTAGAAACACCCACCCACATTAATACACACACATAAACACTGTTTGTGTGTGTGTGTGTGTGTACATGGGAGATGCAGATAGAGGAGGGCGGTGAAGAACAGGCAGATCAGTGGAGCAGCTTATTGTCGGAGAGGTAACAAGAGAGGTGACAGACCGCTGTGAGAGAGTGTGAGTGGGTGTGCATGAGTGGGTGTGTATGAGTCTGTGTGTTTACCTGTTTACTCATGGAGTCTATGAGTCTGACATAAAAGTCCTGCTCTGTTCTGATGCCTGTTGGGATGCAGAAATAAAGAGGAAAACGTCAACTTTACATGAATTTTAAGCAGCAAAACTCAAATTAGAATAACATACCAAAAAATACATTTAATAACTCATGGCTTATACACAATATAAAAAGAGTAGCTCAGCGCTTGCCAACTTCAGGGTTTTCACCTTAATCTTATAAGATACTAAACCCAGATTAAGGGGAATTTTCTTTATGTGCTTTCTATAATATATAACAAAACACTACAGTGAAAAAATACTCATTTTAAAGTTTAACAAGACCCGCTGTGTATCAGTTCACATTGAAAAAAACTGTAACATAAGTGTGTTTTTGGTCTGTTTGTCATTATGACACGCTAGAAAATAAAAACACACCCAGTTTCCGCTTCACAACTTATAATACTTGACTTTTTCACTTCAATCATGTAAAAAAAAAAAAAAAAAAAAAAAAAAAAAAAAAAAAAACACTACAGTCCTTACAGTGATCACTTCCACATGCCCCACAGTGATCACAGTTCACATGCTGTAGCTGTGTGTTATGCCCACATGTCTGTTATTGTTGTTGTTTCCCTGAGACCTCCACCATCCACTCCCATCTAACCCTGACAGCAGACTGCAGCAACACTGTCAAACACACACACCACTTAATGGACCAAATCATTTACAGACAGACACTGATTAAACCACAAAGCTGCTCTGAATGGCCTGGGCTGGTTACCCTTAAATGGCGACATTTATCCAGAAATTGGTCAAATTACACGATTGTGAAACACAATAGTGTGCAGTTCATTTGATATAAATAGTGCTGGGAGCTGTGTTGGCCTCCTGCGACTGTTCAGACCTCAGATGCGTGGAGAAGGTGGAGGCTTTTTACGCATTTATGCGTCTGAGGGGAAACTGTACCTGAGTGGGATTTGGCTGAAGTGATTGTAAATACTCAACGCTTGTGTATGTGTGTGTGTATGTGTGTGTGTGTGTGTGTGTGTTGTCACTCACCGTTACTGTAAAGGAGCTGCAGCCGGTAATGAATCCCGTTATTGGTCTTCTCTCCGCTCGTCTCCTTAACACACACAACAAACTTATTGAACCTGTTGGCTTGCAGCTTATTGCAATTTTACTGCAAATTTGAAGCAAAAAAAAAAAAAAAAAAAAAATACAAAAAAATAAATGAACAAAAAGCAACTCTGTGGATATACGGGCCTTTAAGAGCATATTCAGAAATATTGAAAGAGATGACACATTAAATAAACATGTGATTTATGCACACAGCGGACGTATTAAAGCGGTGTAACCCTGTAATTTGTCCGTGTGTAATCATGGTGTTATTGTGGCTTTTTAATTCCTCTGTAATTACTGATTATGTTTGGAGGGCAAATAAATCCAACACTAAATTCTCCCACTAAATTTCATCTCATTTAAACGGTGTCATAATTGATGAGGAGACCGGTCGACCCGCTGGTGTTTATATAGAACAAGTGGTTGTGTTGAGCTGAGCTGGAAATATAATAATTTAAGCAACGAGGGGGGATTTAGTGATTTGGGAAAAGCACAAATGATCGAAGAATCAATGCTTTGAATGCATGTCTGAGGAGAACCTTTATATATTCATCAAGGTTTCTATAAATAATAATAATAATAATAATAATAATAATAATAATAATAATAATAATAATAATAATAAAATTACTGTGCATGTTTTAAAAGAAAATATTAGAACTATCAGAGAGCTCAGTGAAAATAAGGCCTTCACACTATCAGACTAATAAATGACTGTGGATTCAGGATTTAAGTTTTTACACTGACCTTTTCCTTCTCGATGAAGTCCACAAAGTTGGTCCTCTCGATCTCCACCGGCTGACCCTGCCGGTCATACAGAGCCAGGACGAAGTGGAAGAAGTTGGACTTCCGCAGGTTGGAGGGCGGCTGCTTCTCAAAGTGAGCCCGGGCCAGACCCACTCCACTGCGGACACACATGTGTGAACGGGTCGGTGTTAGAACGGGTCAGTTTTGTTGAACGTGTTAAAGCAGTAAAAGCGAAATGTGAGAGTAAATCCACTATTACGCACATTTTTATTTGATTAAATCGCTCGTTTTGTTATAATAATAATAACTGCAAGCTGTGATTTTAAAATGTGACTTTTTAGGATTCATTTCCAGTAAAACTAAATTTCTAAAAAACAAAAATTAAAACAGCCTTATTTGTGTTAAAGGTTGTTGTGTGATTACAGATTCATCCACCTTTAGCTTCTATAACTTAAAAAAAAATGCAAAAATTGGAACCAGATAATTACAGAAGAGAGCGTCTTAAGAAAATGAGGAAAGAGTAAGTTTGTTTTTAAGATTTTAATCTCAAATTGAGGCCTGAGTTTATTTTTATTTGACCTTTTGGCTTCATGCTTATGAAAAACGAGCCAGCTGCTTAAATGTGCAGAAGGTGCATGCTGTGCGTAAAATTTGGAGCGCATATTGCCATTAAGTCTTAAGTAGGCTACTTCGTTTTAAAATATACAGATTACAAAAACGCGGTATATTATTAGATTTTTTTTTTTTACAGAATTAAAATTTCCCAAAGTGTCCTTGCAGCAGTTACATCCTTTTTTTTTTTCCGCCCTGTGGTTTCCCCGCCATCACCACCACCACAGTGCACCGGCTGTCCTGCACCGGTACAGTTGTAAAGTCCTCATAGGAAAAAAAAATGTTTTTCCCTATTTCAGCAAACTGTGAATTGAGTTATAGTCCTTCAAACGAACAGGTCTCACCTTTGGGCGGCCGTGTTGGCATCCAGCACGCCGCCCCCCTGCATCCAGCTCCGGACAGCGTTCATGCCTCCCAGCGGCTCCTCTTTCAGGCTGCTGCCGCTTCTCTGGATGCTCTCCTGGATCCCAAACATCAACAAATCTCCGAAGCTCCGAGGATCAGTCTCTTACCTCCACTCCGTGCACTTGTTCTCCCGTGAATACTTCACTCTGATTCAAGGGAAACAACGTGGGTGCGCTTTTCCGCTACTGTTTGCGCTTCGACAGGAATCAAGATGCGGTTTGTTTATCCGTCTAATTCTAGTTGTGCTGAGGAGTGGGCACTATAAGGAAGGGGAAATCATAGTAAAAGTGTAGACTCCACCGCGTGTAAAGGACTTAAAGCGTCCATTTAAATCGCCAAAAATGACAGTGGGACACGTTGACCCGGTGTGGAAAGGTGTTTAAAAGTCACTCCTTGTGCGCTTGGAGGTCCACGGAGCTGTCAGTGAGAGAAAAGATAGATCAACTAGCACCTAGATCAGATGTCATCATCATCTGACACTTCTTTCTTCCCCTTTTCGCGCTTTGCTTTCTCTTCTTTTCCCCGTGCCCACTGATCCGGGACGCGTCGGTGTCCAGAGCTGCGATGCGTCCTCCGGATGGTTCCCGAGCTCTCTGCGCACTCTCCCACTCCCTCTCTCTCTCTCTCTCTCTCTCGCTCTCTCTCTCTGAGGAAAACGCTTTGTGACTCTTCCCAAAGGATTCTCTAAGAACCCAACACGGGGGAGAGAGGGAGCCTGGATGGGAAGGGAAATAGGGGAGGGGACCAAAAGAGAGGAGGGGACAGGACAGGAGGAGAGGAGTGGAGTAGAGTGGAGACGCCCACAAACAAAAGGAGAGAGAGTGGAGTGGGGTCCGACACGGAGTGGAGTCCCGAGGAGCCACTCTGGTCATGCAATCTGTGAAAATTCTGCAAGAAAAAAAAAGACCGATAAAGTTTCCTTCTCCATCTGCAGAACATATAATTTGCAGCATATTCATAGTGCTGCAAAAAAAAAAAAAAAAAAAAATGCTCAGTAGCACTTCAGCAGGACATCGGTCAGTTGCAGGAGATTTATGACAAACTTCTGTTCAATGCCAAAACGAAGTGCAAATGACAAAAAGACCAATTTAGGATATTAAAGAATAAAAGTGTGCACACATATATATATATTGTTGTGTCAGTCATAGAAAAAAAAAATCCTCCACTGTGAGGCCTCTTGTCAGGTTAGAAAAAAAAAAGCTATAACCTTGAGGCTCAATAAAAATGACCATTAAAAAAAGGTTAATTTAAAGACAGGATAATTTTCCATTTGCTCCATTTTAAAAGCGGTATTTCCCTGCGGTATTAGACAAATTCCTGCAGAAGACAATTAGTAATTCTGATATAAAACCGCAGCCTTACATTAAGATCTAAGTTTTATTTAGAGCAGCTGTTTAAGCTCAATTATGAAAGCCATATTTCATAGTCAAACCATACCCCTGCTCCCCATTGTCTTCCGTAGGCCTGCTTATTGCACACAAGCGCCGCAAGACACACAAACAAAAGTGACAATAACAATAATTAGCTCAAAATAACAATGAACATAATTGAGGATAATTGCTACCAGATTTCCCTGCTTTGTCTCTCCCTCTAGCACCATCTGTTATATGAAACAATTTATCACGCCACGACGCCGAGAGGGAATCAAAACAAAAATATTAATAGATAATTCAGTGGACTGTTTTAATAAAATAAAGCATATTGATCTGTTAAGGTGCAAAAGGTCAACAACTTTTGTATTATTCAGCTGGCTGTGAAAATGATTGGCAGGGCTTCACTGGCGCAGTTCCAGCCTTTAATTCCCAAAGGTTATTGAAAAACGCTCTTGACCTTGATTATGGAGAATAAGAGTCTTTTATGCTCCGGTTTCCTGCAAAGAGAGGAGAGACAGTGGCGGAGCGGCCCTTATAGGATGGAAGGAGATACGGAGTGTGCGTAAAAGACGCAGCGTTAAGGAGCTCTGGCGTTTTGGATCGATCGCAGTGGGATAAACACGCGTGTCAGTTCATTTAAGGAAATAAATAAATAAATAAATAAATAAAAGACTGGATGCATAGCTGTATGTTAAAGCATATAGGTGAGAGATGCGCATGTCAGAAAAGAATGTAAAACCCAACGAATAGATTCATAAAAAAGGCGCAAATGAATAATTATGTTTTAAAAACACTTTTAAAATGATCTGAAAACACTAAACACTATTTTAAAGTCTAAGAAATCGCTTACAGTCAGGTTTAACAGTGAGAATAATCTTATAAGAGTTATTATAACAAATATAACGACGATTTTCTTTTCTTTTCTTTTTTTATATATATATATATATATATATATATATATATATATATATATATATATATATATATATATATATATATATATATATATATAATTTCACTTAAAAGTTATCCCCACAAGAATAGACGCAGATATTACAGTCTATAAAACAAAACTATTCTGGTTTAAGAGAAGTGTTTTTATAATAAGTAATAACAATCAGGAAAATAATGATCTAAAATGGAAAAAATTATGACAATCAATGAAAGTGAATTTTATCTGATAATAATAAATAAGTACTAACATGGTCTTATACAGTGTCAGTACAGAAAGAGCAGAAAAAGAAGTACTGTCACTGTGGCTGTGAAACGCGGTTTGTCTCCTGAATCAGCTGAAAAACAGCACAATAGCGCCACCATGTGGACACGTTATGTAACTACAGAGAACCCAGAGGGCCAGCTCTGGTCTCCTGCATAATGGGTCAGGTAGTTATTGACAGGTCCCAGAAATTAGTCTGTGGATTACAAACAAACATTGAACACAGAATACAAAATTAAAAAAAATAAACAAAATAAAATAAAATCTGTTAGCAGTGAAGGGAAACCACTTTAAAAGCACCAGCCTAATTTATATAGCAAATCAAACTCTTCAAAGAACTAAAGTAAAATATAAGCTACTTGAAAACATTATAAACTATATGTAATTCTGCCTTCAGTTACTGTAAAGCAGTCTTTCCCAAATAGGGCTACGTGTACCCCCAGGGGTACTTGGAAGAAGCCCAGGGGGTACTTGAAATGTTTTTGGAAAAATATATTAAATAAGTCATCATGTACTGAATACAAAATAAATAATGAAAATTAATGCTGAAATATAAAACACCATAAATACATTCATATTATAAAATTGACACTCCTGACCTTATTTCATTTCAATATTTTTATTTTTTATATTATCTATCATCTTGTTTAACCTTTGGTAACATTTCAAGAACGTTTCTACGTTATATTATTCAAGATGAGTTTATTTGAGTAACTAAGTGTTATTTTTTGTTGATGAAAGGCTCCTTTCTTCATTAATGACAGTTTAATTTATTTTTCTTATTAATGAAAGAGGGCACATTTCAGTTTATATTTTGCACACAAAGTTTGCTTATAAAGATTTATTATTTTTAATATATTGAAGTTAAATATATGTTGTGTGTTTACAAAGTTTTGAAAATAAAAACAGACAGCTTTGGCACAGGAACAAATTTTGCCTAATTTTTTCAATCAAAAATGCTGAAGCGAGAGTTGGGGGTACTTGGAAACAAAAGTATATTTCAGGGGGTACTCCACTGTAAAAAGTTTCAGAACCAATGCTGTAAATAAATGAAATGCACTTTTTCTAAGGAGCAGGTGGTCTTTGGCTTCAGTTTTGTAACATGTGACATGAACAGTATTTACCTGCTTGTCTTCAGGTCCAGGTCAGAGGTGGAGGATCTGAGGATCAGGGTGGATGAAAAGGGGGTCAGGACCAAGCGAAGGGGGTCAGTAACAGCACAAGAGCAAAGCTAAACTAACAAAATCCTCCCTTTTTACTTTTATGGCAGAAAAGTTGCAGTTTGAGGAGTTAACTACATAAAAGTGGCAAAAAACCCAAAACAAAATCATCACATGTAGTAAATGCTGTTAAACTCCTGATGCCTAACAACTGCCAAAAGACATGTTTAAGCTTTAATTTAGATAAAAGTTTCTTCTTAAATTTTTTCCTTTTCCCTGAGAAACAATATTTTGAGGAGGTAATGTATTAGGTGCAATGGTATTTTTTTTAAGTTTAAAGTCTTCCTTTTTTGCTAAAAATCAGAGTAGTTGACTTAAATTGTTTTAAAGTATGTCTCTTGTATAACCAAAAAAGGTAGCAGTCAGGATGAAAACGGATCATGCAACCTCATAAAAACATGTTTAAGTGATGGTTTCTTTTGTGATATGCAGATAATTTTTTTTACAAACTCTGGAAGAAGCCTGTTCATTTTTCATATGCTGGTCTGTTCAGCTCAGATGCTGTGTTTGTGCTTCTCCTGGATCTGAGAACATAATCAGAAAAAAAAATTAGGTTAAGTTATAGCAGTTCATACTACAGTTTTTCTAAGTTTTGGTCCTAGAAAGGCATCAAATAAAATACTCAACTTATATATTACGCAACAGATGGTTAATGAGACACATTAAAAAGAAAATAAAGGTTGAGTCCAAAGTGGATCGTTCATTTTATTTCTGACATTCAATTTTTGTAACATAACCAAGGCAATGCCAGGCATTAAGTCCAAAACCATGGAGCGTTAAACAGAATACAGGATTCAGAGTAAGGTTTTACAGAGAACCTCCTCATTTTTTTGCATGAAAAAAATTAATCTGACAATGAAAAAAAAAAGTTAATAGAAACAAAAATGTCAGGGAGTCTCAGTGAGAGGAGCCCTAGACATGATCAGGTTTTTGAGGTAAAACACAGCGGTGAACGAATGTCAGAGGCAACGGTATTACACAACAGTGTCAGTCACTTCTTCTCAAAGATGCATTCAGGACATAAGTATGCAGGCAGACGGGCTTGGTGCCAGCTGTGGATCCCATTACCATGCTGTAAAATCCTGCTAAGGTTCATGAAGAACTGAGTGGAGTTTCCACTCGGCTCAGTGGGACTGAACAGATGCATGAGGCTGATTAAAACTCAGCATCAGGCTTCTTTCTAATCATTTATATTCAGGTTTTTCATCTGTGACAGTAAGAAACAACTTAGCACAAGTAATATTTTAACATTACTATAGGTAACAGGACTTTGAGGAAAGTTTGTGTATTTTTTATAGTTAGTGACCATCTGAGGATAACTGGATGAATACACTTACAGATGATGCTGTGATTTACCACTGAACTTACTGACAGTTAAAAGTAGTAATATGAAATGTTCTAAAGAGTCCAAAGCAGGGCTCATGCATTTAGTTGGCACAATAGCTTAAGGACACACTGCCTTTAACTGCCGTGATGTTCATCCACCAGCTGAAATCTCCGATATGCACAGCAACATATTTGATCTTTGGCAATATAATAAATACTTGGCTTTAACATCATGAATATCCACGGCTGTGTTCAGATGCATGAATTACAATGTGAAATATCAAGTGATCTGAAGAATAAGTGCAACAGCTGCATTTTTTTAGTGTAATCTCACAACATCTGGAATCAAACTGGCCACTTATTATTAAGCATTACTGCAATGCAGATTTGGAAAGAAAACACACTTGATTGCTAGAGTTGCCACTGACAGTCATCACCTCATGGAGCATTTGTTAGCATCTGACTATGCTGCTGATCTTTCTGCAGCATGACAAGTGCTCCACAGAGAAAGAAAATAAGGTTTCTGTTTCAGCTGCTCCGGTTTAACCTGGGGTGGAATGGAGCTGATAATAAAATAAGAAAGTCATTCAGTAATACGTCCTTATAGTCACCTCTTAGAGAAACGTGTGCAAAATACATTGAACTCTACAATTCATCTCTTAAAAAAATAAACACAAACAGTTAAACAGCACCGGGCAGGTTTGATCCTACATTTGACATGTATTCATTCTCACACCTGCGGCCGGTGCTTTTCAATGTCAAGAGTAAAGTCATTCATAGTAATGAGACCTTTAGTAATAGTAGTAGTAGTAAATAATACTGTTCAGGGTTAACTGGTGCATCTCCTGTCGCTCTGTGCCATGCTGATCCCACTCCTAACAGTAGAGGGCACCGGAGTGATCACACCAGCTTGAGGACACGTCATAGCGAGCGGAGAAGCGGTAACACTGGCTGGTCTTACAGATCGCAGAACTCTGTTTCCCAAAAGCTTCTCAGCTCAAAAGGTACCTTTGTCCACAAACATGTAAAGTAACAAAGAACATGTAACCGCCAAGAAGCTTTGGAGAAATCAGGCCCCAATCTTATTTATATATGAACACTCCTCTGGATTAATATATTTGTCATACAGAGCAACATTTATATACTGTACATTACACACAAAAAGATTGGGCTGTTTCCTCCTACACAAACACATCAGAGGGTATTTGGTTGCCGACAGCCACAGAACAGCTTTGGAGCGTTGCTAGTATAAATGACATTAGTGCAAATGCAACCCAAAAAAATACAAATAAATGGTAAAAATGGCAGAAAAAACGTTGCAAGGTTAGAGCACATTAGGGACTAAACGAATAGATGCTATGGGTACAGTGGCAGCGTGCAAGCTCTACATACAAGCGTGCATCAAGACTTAGCATTACCAAGATTTTAAGTCTCTCGATCAAACAGACTCTTTAAAACACACATTTCTTTACATTCCTGCACGATTCGCAGGAGTGGGATGAGTGTGTGTCTCCGATCGCATGTGGAGAAAAAGAAGCCTTCCTATCAAACGGCTCAATTTGCTGGTAGTAACTTTTGATTTGTGTAAAGTGACAGGGGTGATTGAGCAGCAAAAGGGCACAGATGGTCTTGGTAAAGTATGGGGTGTGTTGATGTGATTTGTTGAAAAGGCGCCTGCTCTCACATTTGACATCAGTCTTTAGAATCTAAAAATCACAGGGTTCGTGAAATGTTTAGTGAGAGCTGGCTCAAACAATAAAACGCCTTTTGTTCTGCTCAGGATGCGTACCATAAATGAGGTAAAAGCCAATGACAGAAAAGTTTGGGCTCTTTTCTGTTCCACTCACGTTCTCATTAAATTGAAAGATGAAATACAAACAGTTCTACGTTAACTCTATCTCCTCCTCCTTTGCAATCTGTCTGCACCGTGTGCTGTCCAATAAAACAATAATGCTCTAAAAAGTATTGTAAAAATAATTTTTCGTCTTTAACAGTACTAAAGTTTGGCGATGAGAACTGTTTTGTTGGGACCAGCCAAACAAGTTGTATTCAGATATTAGAGCAGTACAATAGAGAGTTTGCCACATATAATGAACCAGGTCGATTCCATGTGAAATCACTAAACACTTGACTCGACCCCATCTTGCATCCTACGCTTAGCACCAGGCTTCAGATCAATCATGTGGCAACATCAAAGAATAATAACCAACCACAGTTCAGTGATACACAAGACTACTGTCACTGAAAACCAAAAATATGTGTTGACAAATCAGTCAGACTTTATGAAATGTTAAATGTTTGTAACTACTTAAATTGCAACCATTGGTTACTGATAGTCTCATAAGGGTGTCCTAAGCGATTCCATACCAATCATGGCACATACAGAGAAAACCCAAACACTATAAAATGCACAGCAGTGAGAGAAAAGCTGCACAAACCAAGGCAGGATGGGAAAAGCCACCACTGAAATGCCTGGGATTGAAATGAGAAAGAGTCTGAAGCGTTATTTCAAAATGTCACTATACAACTAGAAAACAATAAAAAAAAAAAGCATCATGATTCGAGTTCCTTTCAGGACTTCACATTTCTTGGACAAGATGTCGAACTAAAAAGTTGATGTGAGATTACTGCTTTCCCAATATTTTGTTTTTTGTTTTTTTTTAAATCAAATACCTGGATTTTGTACCGTAGGTGGTTGTAGAGTGAGTGCAGAACACAAAATAAACAAACAAACAAAAAAGTGTGAAAAGTGATGCCCACCTTAGTTAAATTACTGCTGGCATTAAAGTAATTCTTCAAACACATTTAGATAAACTCTACCAAGTTTTTGCCAAAGGAAGGCAAATGTGTCCAGATGGATTCTTTAACTGAGTGAAGAATATGTACTTAAGAGATTTAATTTATGTCTAAAAATAGATTTTGAGATAAATTTCAAACAGCCTATGTCTGATAGACCATTTAGACTGTATTCATGTATGTATATGCATGGATGTTCACTGTGTTATGATGGGGCTCAATGGCTGCATGGGACAGGACGCTGCTCATCCTCAGAAGAGGAACTGGGTGAATCTGACTGCTGGGACAAACTGACAGATGGGTGCTGGCTGTTCAGTGGGGAACCTGTGTTTACTTCAGGGGTGGGCTCAGGGTGAGCACAGGTCTCCACTTGAGACTGAAGCTGTGAGGATGACTGATGAACGACAGGGGGAGACACAGGGTGGGGGACACATGAAGAAGAGGTGTTCATGTCCTGTGTGTCAGAGGAAGGGAATGAAGATAGAGGTTCAAGTGATGACTGGGGCTCAGTCGAGAGGGGAGATGGAGATGAAGATGATGATGAAATCTTGAAAACTTTTCTTGAGTCACAGGGCAAACTGGATGATGAGGAGGGGGAGGAACTTTCCTCAGCCTCCTTATCTCCCTCCTGTTCTGCTGTTGCCTCTGTTGTTCCATCACCTGGACAGGTACGGTCTTTTTCTTTCATGCCACCTGCTGCTTCTTCCTGGCCTGCAGGACTTTGATTTGCTGGAGGAGTATCTTGGTTGGGGACATTGGAGGCTGGTGACTGGCTCTTGAGTTGTGAATGACAGAGAGGACATGTCTCCTGAACATAAAGCCACTTCTTCAAACAACCAGCGTGGAAGAAGTGACTGCATGGAGTGATCACAGCGCTGTTCATGTCCTAGAAGGATTAATCACCAAAAAAACAACAGTTTTGAAACCTAAAAAAATTCTCCTTTAGGCTTATTTCAAGTGTGTGTTATGTCAGCAATGGTTTATTTTAATAATTTGAACATGAAAAACCTTACCATAAGTGATAAACACAAACACATACCTGGTAGCAGATAGCACAGATGTCGTTGTACTGTTCCAGCTGTGTGCTGCTAGCTGTGGGGAGGCTTTTGATCTTGTTTACAGCATCTCTCCTGAGCAGAAAGCTCTGCCAGCCCAGCTGGGCTCTGAGCCAGACGTTATAATATGAGTGCACCAGGATGATGGTGCTACCCATCACACTCCACTCCCCAAACACAGTCTCTGATACGCCATAGCACACCACACACACTGCAACCTGGCAGAGTAGGAAATCACAGAGTTCAGGATGTAGTCAGTTACCAACTGAGATGTGTGAGAGTGTGTGTGTTCTGAGACTCACCAGGAACTCTAACAATCTGTAAGTGCCATTGACACAGTAAATAACTTCGTCCATGTTCTCAACTGGAGCTTTACGAAACTCCTCCACCATGAAGAGGACATAAATCAGCAGAGTGCCAAGGACCTGCATGACAAAATATGTTCGGCTTCAGACTTCCTTTCTCACAGCCCAGAGCTTCAGATGGCAACAAATATTTAATAACAAATGTTATTTTTTTGTATAAGCTGAAATGTGTGCATGCCTGTGTGTGAGAAGCAGTAGCATTAGGGCATGAATAATGCTCATCCCTTTTCATTTTTATTAGCATACATCATTAAGTCACAGTGGATGTAATCCTCCAACTCCTCTCACAAAGCCAGGTTAAGCTCATTTCCTGAAAAAACTCCATGATCAGTTTTTCTGCAGGTTTCAAAAGCATAAATTTTAGTCTTTTCAAAGCCATTATGAATGCAACTTAAGGCATATTTAATGTTGTGTCACGCTGGTGCCAGACTTAGCTGATGCAGAATAATATCAGGGGGTGGCAGACATTTGTTGCTGAGGTTTTACAGAAGATTTATTGTTTTATGACTTTCTCTGCAACTCTAATCTCTTTATACTCAATGTGTTATTATTCAAATCACATTTCAAATGTATTTTTTGACACTTGACCAAGACCCAACTCTAAATACTTTTTGACTTCATAGTATTTACTTTTTAAGAGTTAAAAGTAAGATTATTGTACATTAGATTAGACCTGCAGAAACCCTGTAGGTGGATGTTAAACCTTTTATAGTCATTCTATATATGCCCGTGTGATACCTGCAGTGACGTGAGGATGGAAGAGGAGATGATGATTAGGAGCCAGAAGTCCATGTGGAAGAACTGGCAGATCATATAAGCCATATAGGCTGGAAAGATCAGCAGGAATAGACACAGAGACACAGCTCGGAAGTGCTTCCAAAGACTCCTAAAGGATAGAGAACAGGAAACGATTTCTAGAAACTAAATAAGACAAACAAACAGTTGTGCTGATATGGTTTTCTCTCTCACTTGTCTCTGGATGCACCCAGAGCCAGGACTATGGGGTCCGCTATTTCCAGCATGGATTGCAGGATGGAAGCGACTACAATGAATAGTATAATGGAGAGAAGGAAGGCTCGGTGGATGACCTGCAGCTCGATGAGCCCCGTTTGAACAGCAAGGATCAAAAGGGTAATTCCCTCTGTCATGCCCCTACACAGAAAGAAAGCACATATTTAACATGAATACAGGTAGAGACACAAACTACAAGGTGGGGCTTTATTGAATTTCATCGCTCTTCCATTCATAGTAAAAACAAAACACACTGACTGACCGGTGCATGGTGTTGTCGTTCATAAAAGCCCTGTATCCTTGCAGGTAGAACTTGCAGAGTGTAAGAACTCCCAAAGCGATGAAAGAGACAGTGAAAACCAGACCAAGCAGGGAATATGGTGTACTACAACATTCTGCAATACTGAGGAGAAAGGAAAGAAGATAAAGAAGTTACATAGACCAAAAGGACAAAAAACTACTTATCAGACTTCTCGTTCTGCTTTATAGGTGGTATTTTGATTAGGTACTATTGTGACAACACTGTTATGACAGGAAGTAATTGCTTTTATCCTACCCTTTCGTTTAACTCTACTGTCACTGAACACTATACTGCTTTCTGTGGTAAAGTATTCACAGGAAAGGTGATAGTAAGAAAACTGAACAACATGATTACTCCCTTATAATATATAAACACAATGCCTGAATGGGAAAATTCAAGCAAGATCTGTGTAAATATTATACAAAGATCTGGTGTCTAGAGAATTATGAGGGATTCACTGCCTAAGCCTTCGCAGTCCATGATACTTAATAATAGTTATTGAAGAATTAAAGCTTAAGTGCGCAATTTTTTTGGCATCATTGGACAAAAAAAACCCAGTCATCCTCCAGCATTATATGATTCACATGGTCTCAGAGGAAACTCTATGGTCAGGCAGAAGCAAATCTTTCCTAGTAACATGGGGTTTTGACCACTGAGGTGTTTTCAGGAAGACAGTTAAATACATGTTTGAGTGTGATTATATATTGCTGCTAATATTCCCTCAGACACAGTGGTTTATCATAGAAGTTTATAAAAAATAAGTTATTTTCCATAACAGTGTTAAACATCATATTTATGTTTCCTTTTTATATCTTTTTATTTTGTCAGAGACAGAACATTCTGAGTTTATTTCTGTCTGTGTCCTGAACATCTGCCTAGCATAACCATCAGGTCTCAACGTTCTCTTTACTTATTTTGGTCGTTGTCAACAAATCTTACGACAACTTCCGGGAAAATTCTAAATCATAATTAGGCTACAAAGGTGGTACCATTTTTTAGTAATTTGTCATGTTCAGCAATAACAAGACACTTCAAGTACCTGGTAAGAAACAGGAAAAGAAGCCTCTCCCGTGAGGTAGGCTGGTCTCTAGTGCTGAAGTAGGAGTAGATCTGCAGAGCGAATAACAGGAGCCAGAAACACATGAAGAGAACTGGAAGGACCAGCTGGTTCCACAGAGACATGCCCAAAGCGAGCAGTCCATACACTTCCACCACCTGGGGGCAGAAAGCAAATCATGTAGAGATACAGAAGAGGACAGATGAAGGTACCCAGTATATGACCATTCACATGACCAAATCCAAACCTGTAAAAAAAAAAAAAAAAAAGAAGAGTTATGTAGATTACCTGAGCCAGCTCGCGGTAGGCGGTCTTGGCAAGATTGTATGGTACCAGTAAATTAGAAGCCAGGAAGTAAATGACCTCCAGGCCTGTGAAGATCATGGAGAACTTGTTGATGAAGACAATGGTCTCCAGTGGAACCAGACACAGCCTGGCCACCAGAGGAAGGAGGTGAGCAGAGAAAAGCCAAATCCTCTTGGTCTGCATCACACAGGAACACAGCGTACACACCACCAACTGACCTGAAAGACCAAGCACAAACATATGCACACACAAGTGCCAACACTGTATAAAAATAAGATTTTGGAAAAAAACTTTAGCTGATTTGTGTTTGTTTTTATTATGTTTGCAATTTATATTGCAAGGTGACTTTTCACATTAAAGGTGCGGGACACTTTCGAGACCAATTTTTTATCAAATCTGTAAAACCTCAGTCATAGCCTAAGTATCACGAATCTGTAAGTCTTTCTGTGATTACTCACCTGAATCTCTTGCATTGTGGGAAACGGAGGCTTGTGCTGCCGTTGCAGGGAGTTTCGCAGTGCGAGCCTCCATTTCCCACAATGCACGTCGTGACAAAAAATTCTGAAGATGCCACAGCTACCTCCCAGCTCTAAATGTAAACACATGGTTTTGTTTATGGTGGATGGCACTTCAAAACTATTCACTGTAATGCAAGAGATTCAGGTGAGTAATCACAGAAAGACTTACAGATTCGTAATACTTAGGCTATGACTGAGGTTTTACAAATTTGCTGAAAAATTGGACACAAAAGTCTCCCCCATCTTTAAGTAGATTTACTCGGTATAGTAGTATATCTTTGTCACTGTCACATGCTATTTTCACTTTTGCAGACTTTCACTGTGCAGTGAAATCAGCACTCCTGTGCTATTTGTAGCACAATAGTCAACCTCTTTATGTTGAAGTAAGATGGCCAATAGAGTCTATAGTTCCTGTAGAGCTAGAAACATGTAGAACCAACACATAATTTGTTCAAATTAAAATGTATGTGCTACAGTTTACGTTCCATAATAATTTCCTTTCACTAAACTGTAGTAATGGTAGTTGGTATCATTACAATCCATGCAAAAAGTTGCAATATTAGATATAGATACTGATCCTGCTACATCCCTCTATAGAAAGACCAGTATAAAAGCAGGAAACTGATGGGGGTGCTGTATCATACACGAGGAATATAGGTGGCCACACAGACTTGAGCCCTAAAAGCTTAAGAAAAGTATCTGAGCTCACTTTATTGCAATATTTCCAGTTAGTGTTATCATATTTTGTATTTATGCTAGAATAGTGTATTATCCATTTATCATCATGCATACACATGTATATTCATGCATTCAAAAGTAATATTATACCTATGAGTGCTGTGGTGAATCTGTTCATGGAGAGAGGTTCCAGATAGACAGGTCCTTCATAGCCAGAATCCAGTTCACTGCGGACATAATCCCTGACAGAGAAAGGTCAAATTGCTCAGTTTACAGGCAAAACTATTGTGACTTGCTGTATAGACTGAGCTACATTTCAACCAGAAGACTTCTATCCCCAATTAGCATACTGAAAACTGACACTAGTTACTGATATATTCTTTTGTAAAAGCCTTGAAAAAGATATGAAATATTAGAAGTCTAATCAGTCAAATCACCTGTGTGGGTGTGCTTGGCTTTCTAGTCTGCCAAGGATTTTGAAATAACAGTATGAGCACCAGCTCAAACATCAAGAGTAGCAGTGAGATATGGATCGAGAACCAGTTCCAAACTGTCAAACTTGCTGGAATTCAATGCCTCCGAGCTTATCAAATCCTTTGATTTGTGCTGGCATGCTTTTTCAATTACGCACTGCAAAACTCAAGAGACTCAAACTCTATATGTTCTAAATTAAACAGGGGTTCAGCAGTTAGACTTTTCCACACCTGAGCCACATATTTAGTTTTTCCCTCCACTGTTTCAACACAATTTTTAACCTCAAAGATAATAAAACTGTTGAACTTTCACTAGCCACCTTTCCATAAAGTGTCAGCAACCAAACGTATGTATACATCTATATCTATATCTATCTATACATATACTACATTCCACATGATTGTTATAAACAGAGTATAAGAAGTTCAGCATTCTGGTACCGTTTTCGATCTACACTGGCTAGCGATGATTTTTCGTGATGAAACAGAGGAATAATTGGTACACCTCATCAGTCCACACATGTTACCATTATTAACAGTGTTTCAGTACTTTATGGAGATGTAAGAATACTGAGGGTGTTCTTTCTCAAAAAAGGCAAAAGCCATGAAATGAGTGCAAAATCCTTTTTGCTAAATTAAGAGCATTAAATGTTACTATAACACACTGACTGAAAATGGGCACCACTAACACAGGGCTGCGATTAATTAATGAAATTGCAGTTTTGATCATAACATGCACATTTATATTAGTGCAAAATGCTGCAATTTAAAAGTCCAGACATATGTAGATTTACAGTGAACTAATTGCAAAAAAGGGAAAAAATAAACTAAGTCTCTGTTCTGAGTTGACCATTTGTATTTTGTGTTATGCAAGTTCAAGTTTGAAAGGATTTTTTAGGTTGAAAATATACAAAATTCCAAAATGAGTAATCACAGCATGTGCCTTGATAAGAAAGTACGTCAACCCAAACTGAAATCACAATAAACACCACATGACATTTCCACCAAATCTTGCAGCAATAATCTAAATGTATGTGTATTTATACCTCGAGACTTGGTGACCAGCAAACAGGAGCAGGGCTGTCAGGACATACAGATACAGTTTAACAAGGTGCTGGCGAGGCAGAGTCAGGAGCACCAAACTCAGAATGTAACCTGCAAGGCAGCCACACAGATGGACACAAACACGACACAATTAGCAACATTACTGAAAAAATGCAACATAACAGCATCTCTAACAATGTTTTCATTCAATGAAGTATTTAATACTTTAACTTATTGAATTTTATTTAATTGTATGGAGCCATTTTAGAAGTACCAGTTAATAAAGCACTCAATGTAGCACACAAGTTAATAATACACAAAGTCAACTTAACAAAAACAAACTAAACAATGAAAAAGGCTCCCTATAAACATAGAAATAACTACTGTACTTTTACTGTCCCTGTTCCCATTTCTGCCTGTCCTCTCATTGTGTTCATCAGCACATACCAAGCCTATTGGCTCATTAACCAACTGCAGCCAAGTCTGACAGCGCACGCACACACACACACACACACAGCTAGAACGCACAGATCATGCATTGATGAAAATGTTATTTTGGGATGATCACTATTATTCTTCCTGATGCATGTCAAAATAATTTCTCAGAGCTATCCAGCCTAGCCTACCACCAGCATTTTGAATATTGTACACAATTTAATTATTTTTTCCAAATGCTGCTAGGAAAGATCAAATCATGACACAGTTGGAAATGACGTACTGAAACAGCAGAGGAACAAGAGAAACTTTAACTGATAAGTCAGTCAAACAGTTGAAACAAAACACCCACACAAGTAACAGATAACACTGATATACCAACGGTCAGTGTTTGTGTACTAAAACGTGTTTGTGTGTTTGTTGTGGATGAGCATACACTGACCTACGTAGTGCAGGTAGAGTGCCAGGTATTTGTACTGGAACAGGGGGTTGTTGGAGAGGCTGGAGCGCTGGATCTTCTGGAAGAAAGAGCTGACATCCCAACGATACAGGACATCAAGCAGCATGATGCTGGGAACACGAAGACCCACATTGAGCACCGCCTCTACACGGTCCTTCAGTGCCATGGCCTCAGCTTAACTTCTGACGGGCAGGCAGAACTGACCACTAAGACGGGATGTTAACAGTGGGTTCACTGCATAAAAAGAAAGACAAAGCACAGTGCTACAGATCAAAATGTTGCATTGGAAAATGCAGGTGAAATGCGACAAAACGGAGACAGACAGAGGAAGTGTATACAACATTCAAAACATAATTCAATTGAATTGGCAGAAAATATTCCAAATAGTATCCCAGAACCACTTTGCCTATGATCAGTGATCCCCCTCCCCCACTAGGCCACCCAACAGATTCATATTTTAAGCAAGCTCAGAGCAAATCAGAATGAAGACACCAATTCACGAAATGTGTAACAAAACAGTAATAAAAAGAACTTTCTGAAACATTGTGGGACAAAGAATTTCTTCTAAAATAACTGCTACCAGTGTCACAAAGCTATTAAAATGTTTAGAAAAGTTAATACTCTTGTAAATGCATGCATAAAATATGCATCTCAACACTTTATTAATTTACCTTTATGTATGAAATGCATTACACGAGGTTAGAAAAAGGTTGCCTGGCTTTTAAGTCAAGAGGAGACATTTAAGATAGCTCTGAAGCCTAAGTTACTGTGCAAAAAATATGTGCCACAATACACTTGCCAGATCTGAGGTTCTTCACACATAGTTTACTATGAAGACTGGTTTGACAAGATGACAATAAGCAGTGTTCATCAGTGTTTTTGTTTTCAGCCTTTGTGGGGTGGCAGCATCATCCTACTCTACTGCAAGATACTAATGTTTCAGTTGACTGGTCTCACTCACTCTCAGGAAACACAATCCATCACAAACAGCATGTCTGGCACAGTAGATAACTACTGCAATTCAACTGGAACACCACATTGGTAAGTGTTTTTACACAGAAAAAAGAATAAATACACATAAGCTTATTAACACAAAAGGTGGCCACTAAAGAGAGGCTTCATTCACACAACTATCATTTCCATAGTCAAATTAGTTGCTGGTCAATGTAGACTTGAATACATACAAATCAACATCCATTTGCCTTCCCACAACAACTGACTGCACCAGTAAAGACTGCAAAAAAAAAAACTGTGCAGTACATTACACTGCAACACTCTCAGGTTTTTCAAGGCAGGTGCAGCGTAACTTCAGTTTGACAAATTAAGCTCACTTGCACTTATATGTTGTACTTATTGTACTTGCGCTTATATCTGCTTATTCAGTTTTTTCTCTTGTAAGCCATATTAAATGCAAACATTGCCATCATAGCTTCCCATTGTGCACAAACCAGACATATATATTTAAAGTGAAAGTCTGTCTTTAACCAATTTGCATCACATTTTGCAAACTTCCCTTACACTCATTATTATTAGCCTTGCTAATAGATTTGTAACATTACCCAAACAATGAAATCAAATACTAAGGGCTTTGCCTTGCCCATACAGATGATGGACCAAGTAACTGGAGCTTAAATCTCATGATGTTGATAGCTCACTATCAAGTTTGTTCATATACTCAACAGCAGAATTTCTGCAACACAACCAAATTCTACATAAAAAGCATATCATATATTAAAAATAAATCAGCCAAAAAATAAGCAGATTCAAATTTGATGCAAAACACGCCTCATATGATCACTTCTCATCCCCTTAAACTAGATGAACAATTTGTTTGCTTTTGGGTAGGTAATACCACTGCAGGTCAACACTGTCCGCTGGAAACCTCATTTGTCTTTCTGTTAGCTGATTAAGGACTTCCAAAAAAATCAATAATTGTGCACAAGGCTCTCGACCCTTGGTAATGAAGCAGTAAATGTAATGTAAAAAAGGAGCAATTTTTATTCTGTGTTGACTTTTACTAACTACACTAACCAACAGCTCAAGCTGCTATTGCGGAAATTCTTTGCTCATAACCCTGCAATTTAATTACTGAAAAAGCTGTTTCAAAAGGGCTTCATGGAAAAACTCACCGGAGATAATAATTTCCAAACAATAAACTACTATTACTATCCATATCAAAAGAACAAAGTTTGAGCATCACTTCATGCTTTTGATTTGGATCTTAAAATTTCCACTTTCTCCCCTGTTGAAATGCTGGGGAAGTTAGCAAAGGCGTTTAAAATTTTATCCATTAATTCTCCTGCAGACCGGGGCAGCATCCTGTTACCTTACATAACTGAATTCACCATCCCTGGCCAAAGACAGATCACTTCGCAGAATCCGAGCTTATATAACGCCGCAGTCAATTTACCACTGTGATTTAATCTTCTGTAATCCATTTAACCAAACATACAGGGTATGGTTTGATGAGATTTATCCTAAAAGAGTGCATTTGTGCCATTGTTTATTTGAGTGAATCATTTCCACTATACGTTTAAGGATGAGTGAGTGTTGCATCGATTGAGGCACGCCATGAACTCTAGTAACCTCTCCGTCTCGACTGTAGCAAAAAAAATCTATTCCTTCGCTACGATGCAGAACACCGCAACACTTTGCTAACTACTCCGACCAAAAACACAGAATATAGGGTAGTCAGAAGCAAATGGTCAGCTTTGACAATTTCTGACGTAATCTGCAAAGTTATTAAAGCGTTTAGGGACACAAATAGCTGTAGTGGCGTACGTGCTGTGTACATACGATGAGCTGCATCGAGCAGACAGCAGGCACAGTGCCAATAATTCAAGCTAACGTTAGCTCCGCTGTCAGTTAGCTTCACCAAACTACTGAGCTGACATCAACACAACGGGTAGGCAGCAACATAAACGAAGTAACTGCCTTGTTCCGACACGTTTACTTCATAAAACAGGTCTCGTATATCTCATCATAAAAGCAGAAGGATTAATCTGCAAATACAAGAAAGCACCGGTCCCTCCTAACCACTAAGTCCATCTTTAGCCTAGCTAGCAAGCAGACTAGTAGACATTCTGAGCTAACCATGGCGCCCAGCCAAGACTAGTGAGAAAAAAGAGCACTTACATTTGAAGGACGATGTTCGCGATGTGTAATACAGTTTTGGGGTGTTTTTCAGGTCGGATATCAACCATTTTAACTCGGCACCGCCCGAGTTAACGGTCCTCTAAAAGGAAGCGACTCGTACTCAAAGGATGTGGCCCATCCGCTCATCTCACCTAGCAGCCATTACCCCGACCAATGAGGAGGATGTTCTGGGCATGCGCAATATGCCTGTCCCATTAAATCTTTTCACTTACAGAATGGAAACTAGCACTAGAAGTGCTTTGAACGCTACATTCCGCCTTAATTAATGCCATTTACTGGTGTGCTTTAAAGTTTGTGGTAAAATAATAAAGTCTTTAGTTTTAGCTGGCCTTCACTGCTTGGCGAAATTAAGGAAATATATTTTTTAGAATGAGCTTTGTGGAGATCAGTCAGTCACTATGCTGATGTGATTCTCCAGCGGCTTAGAAGTAAAAACAATTTACAAAGATTACATGCTAGACAATTCATAGTAAGTACAGCACGACTTTGACTGTTCCTTTGGGTGTTTTTTTGAGTGCCCAGTGTTGGCCAGGCTCCTTACATACCAAAAAGTGGAACACTTAAATGCATTTAACATTTACGATGGTTAAGTATAAGCCAAAAGCAGTAAATGTCCTTCACCTACGCCGATGTGATACACGCCAAAAATGTACGCTATGTATGCTTTAAATACCATCCACTATAATTAGTACAGCATTATAACGTGACAATAAAGTAAATGTGAAATAAAACAGTGTCTGCTGGCGTGTATTAAAGAAATCCCTGCAGCTATGTTTGTTTGGGGGTTATTCTGTTTGATAGGTATTGTAAAAATACATATATATTGAATAATCAAAATAAAAGGCTAATGACTTTTATTTGTGGTGACCATGGAAACGAAGCTTTTGCCTACGTCACTACCGGTAGGATTCAGGACGCCAGGAAGAGCGGAGTGCTTCTTGATGAATGGGACTAATCTGCAAACTTCATTCATTCAGATTACGAAGAAATTTGTCACTGTTTGCTAAGCATTACATTGTAGCTTGCGTTAGTAGGTAAGGATACCCAAAGCGTACAGATTAGTCGGCCGGCGTTAGCTACTTGGTTGGCTATCTTGCTTGTTTACACTGCCGCTAGTCAGTGTTAGCCATCTCATGCTAAAAATATCAACATCGGGTCAGCTTTGAATAAGGAGATTTTTATTTTAGCCAGCCAACAGAGTACATGCCTACGCATAGTTACGTTTACCTTATGTTTTGCCTTTTGTGTTTCATATTTATCCACTCTATGTTTTGCTTAAGCTACATCCAGTTACAGTGAGGCATCCTGACTCTTATTATGTCCCCTCTCTTTGAAAGGTGTTGGTAAATATTTGCGTGGAAGAGGGTGCAGTTGTCTGTTCGGTGCATACGTCCACCTCCAGCTGCGGCACTGTGTGTGTATGCATGCTGAAGAACCCGTGTGAGCCATGTCAGTATCAGTGATCATAAAATGGGGAGGTCAGGAGTACTCCATCAGTTCTCTCTCTGAGGAAGACACAGTGATGGACCTGAAACAGTCTATTAAGACTTTGACTGGGGTGCTACCAGAGAGACAGAAACTACTGGGACTCAAGGTCAAAGGTGAGAAGGCAGTCAATGATCACAAGTGCTCTTGCATTATTCCTAACTATATGCCTTTATGGGTTGGGCGGGGGGCGATCTAATAAATCCACCACTGCTCTGGCAACATTAGTCAACATTAATGAAAAGGTGATGTTCAGTTTCTAAGTTTGGTATCTATGTGTTGCTAAGGATTTTTTTTCATTCCTGTCTGCCAAGTTATGAATGTGTCTTAAGTAAATGAACTAAAATGAAATGCCGTCTTTATTTTCCTCTCCAGGGAAGCCTGCAGAAGATGAGGTGAAGCTGGGCTCTCTGAAGCTGAAGCCAAACACTAAGATCATGATGATGGGCTCCAGAGAGGAGAGCTTGGTAGGTAGCAGTGTGGTGACCATAACTGACACATTAATTTGTACATTTTTGCAGACAAGTAAAGATACACACATTCAATACTGATACTAGATATTGGTGCTAATAAAGTAATTCAAATTGTTTGATCAGGTACCATGACTCTGTTGATCCATTCAGTTTGTGTCAGCAGTACTCCTGTAGCATGGTGGGAGCAAACATTCAAGTAGTTTGGAAGTCTTTCACATTTCTTTCACTAACAGTTTTTTTTTTTTTTTTTTTTTAAATTTATCTGTAATATCTGCAAAGCCAATGTTTGGAGGTAATGGAGACAGTAGGACAGCAAAATAGAGCAAAGCATTCCTCTTAATTCAAATTCTTTTTTACCATGTGGCTAATGCATGGTGATTTTTTTTATCTTAATAAATAACCTTTAAGTAAACGTACAATTTGTTTTTCAAATTTAGGAAAGCAGTGATTTACTTAAGTTTGCTGTTGTGGTTTATATAAATCAGGGCAGCGGCCTCAAATAGCGCTCTCCAAATTGTTTCTTTCAAATATTGGCATTTTCTTTGTGATCTGTTCGGGTTTCAGACAGCTATAAAATAAATATGCATTTGTTTGTTTGTTTTTTATGAAGGAAGATGTTTTAGCCCCTCCTCCAGAGAATGATGATGTGGTCAATGATTTTGACATCGAGGAGGAGGTTATTGAAGTGGAGAACAGGTCAGAATCTTTGCTCATTTGTGGTTATGTTAGGCATATATATGTGTGTGTGCACTAACATGAGTCTTGTTTTTATTCTCTAGAGAGGAGAATCTGGCTAAAATAGCCCGCAGAGTGAAAGACTATAAGGTAGAGGAGCTAAACCCCCCCAGGGAAGGGAAGAGGACTTCTGGTACTGATGTGGACTACACACTGTTTGGTGAGTTTTGATTACACTAGCATGTGTCTCTGCAATAAATAAATAACCTCACTGGGATTGTATTGCCAGTTATATCATAGGACCCTAATATTAAAGCACTGTAGTTTTTAACCGTACACTGCATATTATTTAACTTCTTTGCTGCCTGTACACTTGTATTCAGCTGTAGTTTTTTTGGCACCATGCGTTGACATCTGAATTCTGTGTTCATTTAGATCACAAGTCATGTGCGGAAACCGGTCAGGAGCTGATGAGGCCATATCTTCATGAGTTTTTGACATCAGCCTACGAGGACTATGACATTGTAATTTGGTGTATGTCTCTGCTCTTTATTTTATTTATTTATTTATCATTATTTAACCTTTATTTAATCAGCCAGCCTTGATACAATATATTTTTGCTAACAAAACAGGAGATGTAAAAAATTTTAAGGCTGCGTTTTTTCAAGAGCACACCATTTACATTTCCTCTGTGTGGTAGTGCAGTCAACAGCGTAACAAACTTAAATTCTCTCTCTTTAGCTGCAACAAGTATGAAGTGGATTGATGCCAAAATGAAAGTAAGTAATCCACTTGATCCACATGTTTTTTCATGGTATTCACTAATGTAATTATTTCCTATGTCACTGTACTCTACTCCACTCTTTACCCTTCATAGTCAAAGGTGGCAGTGTTAATCAATTGTAACTGGAAGGGAGCATGATTGCACTGTGTTGGTGTGTGTTTGTATACACAGGAGCTAGGAGTGACAGACAACCCCAACTACAAAATAACCTTCATGTTGGACAGTGCTGCTATGATCACAGTACACACCCTAAGAGAGGGGTTGTAGAGGTTAGTATACACACCGTTTATGATAAATAATAAATACTGGTACCTTGTTGGGGTTTACATTCTGTTTACTACAAAAGTAAACAGACTTCTGTGGACGCATAAACCATTATGTATGTAGATTTAGGTCCTGCTCATCCATACATGCAATGAGTGGAAAAGATATAACCTTTTCTTTTCACTTCATTTAACTTCATTTACATGTTTTGTTTGGGCAGCATATTCATTTGTGCTGTTCTTTTCTTATGCGGTATTTTAAGACCAAGTCACTAATAATACAGAAAGTAATTTAGAGATAAATGTTGAAAACTATATATATATATATATATATATATATATATATATATGGTGGCCAGTCAAGGTTTCTAATCCTGTTAGTGGTCAAATGTTATCTATATGGGTTGGAAGGCACAATCACGAAGGAGGTTTCAATTTGGGGGTCTCTCCCTGCCAACACAATACTTACTATTGTCATTGTGAATCAGTTGCCCACCTACAGTAAATGTAAGGACACATGATTAGTTGTAACAGTTGTTGCTGTGGTGCAGCATCTCATGTAGAGCATAACTGTGTGATTGCTATTGACTTAAAGTAACATATAAAAAAGCATTTTATGCTCTCTTGTGAAAATGTGTCAAGCACTCTTTAAGGCCCTCTGGTGGCCATGTTGGCCCTGAGCAGCCACTTCATTTGCTTGCACATCAGCTGGTTCTCAGAGTGAAGTGTGTCTCTGTTTTTCATGTTTATTTTATGCAATAGAGTGGCCTCCACTATAACTGTATATAGAGTACCACTCTGCGGTAGAGAGGCAGTGGTGGGCAAATGGTTTCAGAATGGAAACAACAGAGTGATGACAATCTCTTTCATAGACTTTGAGGCGGGAGTTTGCTTTCAGAGGGCACCATTGCACTGATTTAATGTGTTTAATGGCATGCTGGTCTGCAGGTGAAGCCCTTAGGCGTGATATGGGGAAGTACGGAGAGTTTTACAACCGGAAGAACACCATTATGTTTGATGACATCGGCCGCAACTTCCTCATGAATCCACAGAATGGACTAAAGGTAAGCTGACACTGACACAGCAAACACTATCATCGGTAATTTTACCTTCTCCTGTTCCACATTACACTGACATCTGACACCGTTTACACTTTTCAGCATTGTTTACACATTTCCCTAAATAACCAGCTCCTTTTTGCGTGTAATTGTTCAGATCCGACCCTTCATGAAGGCCCATCTGAACAGGGAGAAGGATAGGGAGCTGTATAAACTGGCTCAATACCTCAAAGAAATTGCCAAGCTTGATGACCTTCACTGGACCTCAATCACAAACACTGGGAGAGGTAGGAATATAAAATCACCTCTAGGGCTGTGCTTTATACTCGGGCTGCTATATATCAGTGATTAGACTGTGTAAAATATATGGAGGATGAAATAATGTCATTCATCAGCAGTTCACTGTTAGAACAGTAATGTAGTCTGTTGCTGGTTCCTTGGATATGCCTGCAAGCTGTATGCAGAATAAAGTAATATTAATGTAATACAACTACTTAAAATGATAAAGTAACATAAAAATAGTCATGTTACCTCAGTGACATGGAAGTGGTTTGGTATTGTAAGGTCCGACGTGGATCAGATCACCCCTCTGCTAATCTGTTTATTGTTGATGTTGGATATTATTCCTTACATGCCTACTAAAAAGATCTGTTTTTTTTTGTTTTTTTTTACCTCCATCAAGGAGGGTTATGTTTTTGTTGGCGTTGGTTTGTCTGTCTGTCTGTATGCAAGATAAGTCAAAAAGTTATGGACTGATTTGGATGAAAATTTCAGGAAATGTTGATTCTGGCGCAAGGAACAAATGATTAAATTTTGGTGGTGATCGGGGGTGGGGGGGCCACTGATCTGCCTTGGCGGAGGTCTCAGAGAGCGCAGACCTCCACCAAGGCAGATCAGTGCCCTGCGACTCCCCCCCCCAATCCCCACCAAAATTTAATCATTTGTTCCTTGCGCCACTATCAATATTTCCTGAAATTTTCATCCAAATCAGTCCATAACTTTTTGACTTATCTTGCACATGGACAGACAGACAGACAAACATGGGGGGGCACTGATCTGCCTTGGTGGAGGTCTGCGCTCTCCAAGTGCTTCTAGTCAATCATGCTTTGCCTTGAATTCATGTAGACAGACAAAACTTAATTACAGTATTCTGCGACAGTGGAAAAAAACACAGAGACTGACTTCTTTGGTCATATCAGTCTTCCTCGACGGTTAAACAATATGCCAGAGTACAACAGACCTGTAAACATATTCTTATGTACATCTGTGTTTAGCACTGACTATGTTTGTTTGTGTTTCCAGGTATCTATCTAAGAGGCAGCACCATTGAGAAGAGACTGAATGAAGCCTTGGTCCTTCCCATCTGCCACTTCTCAAACACAGATATACTTACACATACATACAGTATGCACACACAAATTTGGCAAGTCCTTGATTCCAAGCCTTACGGTAAACTCTACACTAATCCTGCAGTTATCAACTCTCCAAGGCTCAGGACTGACATGGGCTTCCCCATTTATACATTTGCATGTTCTCTGTCTCTTCCAAGTCTCACATATTTTTTTTTTACAAGAAAGAGCAGTATGTGCATTATAAACATTAAAATACACCTACCTGTGCGTATCTGAACAAGTCACAGATTTGCTGCCACATGCCATCATAAACCACAAACTCCAAGATAAAAGAGTCTGATTTGTTTGAGTTATGTGGTTACACATATGGGTAGCATTTACATTATCTGACAGTACTGGAAGCTGCTCATTGGCGTACTTCAACGCATTGTCTGTGTGCAACTATTTGTTATACCAAGCAAGGAAAAACAGTTACATAATCTAGTTAAAGCCAATAAGTGGTGTCCATTAAAAAGCCAATAAATCTAATTTGATGACAAAGAAAAATGATGACCATTACAGTATTCAACAAGAAAACAATGAGTGAAAACACTTAAGCAGTAACAATCCATAATTCAATTGAAAATCTGGTAAATCATGTTCCTGTTTAAGAATTGATGTGGAAAAAATACAGATGTTGAAGATGTGCAACATTAGTTATTTGACATCATGATCTGCAGTTATCTGTAAAGTGAATACAACACAAATGGTAATTGAAAATTATGAAAACAATTGGCATTGATACATTTTGTTATATTTTCTGTGTCAAGTTATCCTGGACGGTTGGATCTGTGGATCCGGTAGCTGAACAGAAGTCGTTTTGTGGGTTTTTTTGTGCATTGTATTGTTACGTATCAAGTCTGCTGCATCTCTACACATGCAACCTCAGATGCCAAAAGGAGTCATTTATATTTTTTGATGCAAAGTTTGTTTAGTTTGGAGAGATTATTGAATTGTTTTGGTCAATGCAGACATTAATGAAGTATTTATGAGGGATAATGATAGGAAAGCAAGAAACTGACAGCACAGCACATGTGCACCCCCTCCCTACTTTTTGTAGCATTTAAAAATAATAGGTCTGCACATAATGATGATGACCAACACTGATTAATAGATGAGGATGATGAAGAGGAAGTGTTGAGGGAAGGTGTTCTCAGTAGTCTCCTAACATTTTTTTTTCTTCAGATTTTGTCAGGTTTACAGGGCTCTTGAGCTTTGTGTGACTTTATTTTATTTTATTATGTTCTTTTTTTTTTTTAAATCAGCCTGTTATGTGTTATGTTTTCCTAGCCACATCCCTGACATCTTGGCTGTAAATATGACAATAAACCTTTTTTGTAACTAAAGTACCTATTGTGTCTGTTTTTGCATTATTGAACCATCTTAACCCATAAAGACCGAAAGAGCCACTGGTGACCAAAAGCATCTACTGATCTAAAATGTTTAATAACTTCTAAACCATTAAACCTATCAGTACATTGAATTAATTAAGGTAAAATACAGTTTGTCATCTTTTCATGGTCATCAGATATGACCCATTTGGACGTTCAAAGGTTCCATAGTGAACGTGGAAACACTGTCGTCTTCTACAACATTGATTCACCAGTAAAACCCATGAAGTTGGATCAATGACAGTGGATGGAGACACTTGGTTTATGTTCAGTTAATGATAAGTCATTTTTTCTTCACTTTTCTCTGTTTCTGATATAATAACTCAACTTTAATCTGAGCTTTTATGGACATCTACATGATCAGTAAATGAAATATAGGAAAATACATGATTTACACTGAAGAAATGCAATATAAGAGAATAATATTACAATAAATGGTGATAAAACATTTAAAATAAGTTAATTAGAGAGGAAAAAATCATTTGGGAACTGCCACAAAAGTAGCACTAGGTCTTTATGGTTAACATGACATTACTTAAAGTTGACATATTGTGGAAAAGAACATTTTCATTTCTTTTTCCATTATTAAACACATGGTGGCTCTTAATGTTAATCTTTCAAAGCTCTCACTCAACAGGGGAATACACACTGCCCTTTTCAGGTTACTGCAGCTGAAACATGGTTTTCTGTATATTTGTGATGTTAAAACTATAATACTACCACGCTTCACCTGTTTCTCTAAAACCACCCAAAACATTCTGACACCCCTGTAATTTGTTATGATATTTGCATGATGGTGTCAATGGCACCAACAGGAAGAGGTTGTGGAAGGCAGTTGCTCATTTGCAAATGGTACAATGACAGATCTCTGAGAGATATTGAGCTGAAACACATAATTTGAAGATACATGTGAATTGGAATAAATAAAACTTGCTCATAATCAACTGGAATGTTGAGTCACAGCATCGTCATTTATTGATTTATTATGGAATGTGTGTATTTCATAGTTCAGTATTTGTAACTGAGGAGAAACATATTATGCATATATTTAACAATAAGTCACTAAATAAAAGGTCAATAAATACTGTACAGGTATACATTCATTTGTCTTGTTGTACATTGCCTGCAATATCTTTTTTTTATAAAAACCAAACAAAAATTTTAAAATTGTGGGGTTTTGTCAGTCTTCATTTTTTTATGGCTGTTGTCTAGTCAGTGAAGCTAGCAGGAGACGATTCCTTTATTCACACTGGAAACAGGACAAGTTGGGATGAAAATTAGAAATTGGATTAAATGTCAATATTATTTGGACCATAAATTCAAATCTAAAGCAAAACACCAAATTCTGCTAACATAAAAAAATATACTTACGTGCAATGGTTCCAGTGGCCCCATGGACCTCCGGTGTGCTTGTCCTGAGCCCTCACACAGAAAACATACTTCTTGGTTTTGACACCGACCTCATATGTATTTTCTTGTATGATATTTTGCTGCACAAAGAAAAAAAAAGAATGTGTTAAAGGAGCCACATTTGCCTAAAGTGGAATCAGTGAACATATCCCAAATCTGATAAGAAATTTCTATCATGCATGTATTTATTACCACTATGTGCTCCTCAGAGTTACAGGGTTGACCATGGTGAACCACCTTGACCTGGAACTGCAGGCCAAAGAAGCTGCAGGGCTCCTGCCAGGTCTCAGGGTAGCTCCAGCTGAATGCCCTCCCTTCAGTAAGATGTAGGTTGGGGAGCCTTCCTGGCCTCACTAAATGAGGACAGAGGTGGGGAGGAGGAACAGATGAAATGAAGAGTGAGTAAAAAGAAACTGAGGACGCGCACACCTCGACAATTGCATATGGAACAGAATATGGGCAAATAAGTGTCCACAAATCCCATATTTCTATATACTCACAACTGGACATCCTGAAATAGCATTTTTCTGAGAAATCAACCCCTAAAGATCCAAATATCCAATCACCGACCAAAAGCATCTACTGATCTAAATGGTCTAATACCTGTTAATTCTCTTATCCTATTAATCCATGTAGATAATAGGTGTAAAATGCAGTTTGTCATCTTTTCATGGTCATCGCATGTGACCCATTTGGACATTTGGACATTGGTTTATGTTCAATTACTGATACATTTTACTGAAAAATCACTTTTTCTTCTGTTTTCTCTGTTTTTAATATAATAACCCTCAACTTTAACCTAAGCTTTCATGAACATTTTCATGATTAGTAAATCAAATACAGGAAAATGTCTGATTTATACTGATAAAATGCAAAATACAGTGGATAATATTATAATAAATAGTGATAAATCACTTAAGAAAGGTTAGATAAAGAGAAAATTTCATTTGGGAAGCAACACAAAAGTAACCCTGGGTCTTTATGGGTTAAACATGAAATAATTAGTGGGTTTTATCATATACAGACCAAAGCTAAAGGGATGAACTGACTCCAGAGCTGTCAAAAACTTTGAATATCGAATATTAACTTTAGGATAGCCCCAAAGTGATTTTTTCATTTCATTCTATTTTCATTTAATTAAAGGCATGGCCACTTTAATTGACAGTTGATTGTCTGTGTTTGCTGTGTGGGCTTTGATTGACAACAGGCTCGGGTGCAAAGACAGAGTTTCTGTGTACTGATTTAAAACATGTTTCATCTCTGACAGTTAACTCAGCTGCAGCTGTGTTTAAGGGGTTGCACTTACAAGAACAGAGGATTCACTCATGAAGTTTATTTGTACTTAATAAAATACTGAGCCATTAGCTGAAGTTAGCATTAGCAATAGCAACATGTACTTAAGGTTACGAGCTAACATGCTGATTAGCCTGGTCGGTACTAAGGACAGTTTTTATGTGCAGACTTGACATTACTGCTGTCAAACTCAACAGTATGTGTTCTTAAATTACATGGTGGCATTTTACACAATACTATTAGTCATTATGGTGGTGGGTGGTTTCTGTACGTTAACATTATCTTGGTGAGTTTCATCCCTTGCTCTTCTCCACTTCCACCCCCTTAAACAAATTTTGGCATTTAATCCCAATGATCCAGATGGCAACGTCTTACTCAGGGCACAAAAATAGCATCCACAAACTAAGGTGGAATCAAGGAAGCCTAATCTACAATTTATAGTCTATGATTAAAGCAAACCGTAAATTATGGATATAATTCCTTATGGATGTGGGTCAAAAATGACCTGACAGAGATTTTATCTTGTAAATGTTTGAGTATTTCAGATATTCCTCCCTTAACTTATGAGATCACATTTTACTTTTAATTTCTTTTAATAAAAATCTTTTTTTTTTACCTTGTTACCGATGCTTGGAGCTTTGATGCTTGGCTGAGATATTTGTTGTATCTTTGAAATAATTTATTTAATCATGTAATATTATGCACTTTTTGGTCCTGATGTACAAGTCATTATTTCCATTTCCAAAAAAAAAAAAAAAGTAGTGTGAGATACTCCCTGGTAAAATGTTCAAATAAAAGAGGATACACAAGCAAAGGTGTCAGAAAAATGGGCAATGATGACTGGGAGTACAGTTGGTGTCGGCTGCTGCCTTATCGGTACAGACAGCTGCCTGTCAGCCAGCTGAGCCCATTAAAAAAAAAAAAATACCATCCACAAACCAAGGTGGAATCAAGGAAGCCTAATCTACAATTTATAGTCTATGATTAAAGCAAACCGTAAATTATAGATGTAATTCCTTATGGATGTGGGTCAAAAATGACCTGACAGAGATTTTATCTTGTAAATATTTGAATATTCCAGATATTCCTCCTTTAACTTATGAGATCACATTTTACTTTTAATTTCTTTTAATAAAAATCCTTTTTTTTTTTACCTTGTTACCGATGCTTGGAGCTTTGATGCTTGGCTGAGATATTTGTTGTATCTTTGAAATAATTTATTTAATCATGTAATATTATGCACTTTTTGGTCCTGACGTACAAGTCATTATTTCCATTTCCTATTCTGTCTTTATGAACAAAAACACTTCTTTATTGCAGGGTTCAGTTGGAAAATGTATTGTAGTTTGTATGTGTAGTGCATCAAAAGGTGAACACATGATGACTTACCAATTTCTCTCAGGTAAAAAGTCTTTTCGTATTTCTCCAGCCGGGAGTGGCTGTATAGGTAAACTGTGAGGGAGATGCGATGTTGTTCCTCTTCAGTTGGACAGTTATTGTTCTGGCACTGAACTCCTGATCCATCAGCATTCAGCTCACAGGGTATTACTACAGAATTACTGGATGAAAGACAAACTAGTTGGTACAGTGCAAGCCAGAAAATGGTGAAGCATAATACGGCACTCAAACATTCAAAGTCACTATATATTTTCAACATGACAGTCTTATCCAGACATATCATAAAACACAACAATAACATTCAAATAATGATTTGTGTCATATATGCATCTCCTCTAATCCTCTCATAAACGTAGTCTGAACTCCTACACTGCAGAGATGACTGCAAGTTTTACACATAAAATGGCATACAAAGTTACGACTGGTGAACGAGTTTAGACAAGACTGTTTCAATTTCTTTAGTGAGGAAAAAAGTGAGCAAGTACAAGGTGTGAAATGTACTCAGACAGTACAAAGTAGCCAAATATAGAACATTTCCATCGACTGTTTCTGTACCAAGCATCATTGTAATACACAGGGGGGAACCAAACCCCTCTAACTTCATATAAAATAGTAAATGAATAACCCACTGAACAATATGAACATTAATGCTGTGCGTTAACCTCACTGTGCAACATATTATGCAACCTTTTCTCCGTGGTCTCCCTTTACTTTGTGTTTTATCTTGTTGTGTTTGTTGTGCATTGTATGCATGGATGGATACACCAAGGGATTGCTTCATTCACATGTTTTTTCCCATCTATTTAGACTGAAACCTGTACTGATGGTGGGAAGGTGCGCAATTATGCAAAATATATCAATAATAATTCCCAAATGCACATTAATGTAAAGTAAAAGTAGTCTGAAAAATGCATATATAACAAACACATGATTGAAAACGCTTCACAAAGTCAGCCATGATGTATTTGTGTCTTCTGACTAACCCATAAAGACCCAGTGCTACTTTTATGTCAGTTCCCAAGTGAAATTTTCTCCATATCTAACATTTCTTAAACGATTTATCACCATTTATTTACAATATATCCTCTGTATTTTCTATTTCATCAGCATAAATCATATATTTTCCTATATTTAATTTACTGATCATGAAGGTAGTCATAAAAGCTCAGATAAAAGTTGAGGGTTATTATATCAAAAACAGAGAAAACTGCAAAAAAAAAGGGACTTTTTCAGTAAAATATATCATTAACTGAACATAAACCCAGTGTGTCCATCCACTGTCATTGATCCAACTCCATGGGTTTTACAGGTGAATTAATGTTGTAGAAGATGATGGTGTTTCTACGTTCACTATGGAGCATCTGAACGTCCAAATGGGTCATATCTGATGACCATGAAAAGATGACAAACTGTATTTTACACCAATTATTTACATGTATTGATAGAATTAGTGAATTAAACATTTTAGATCAGTAGATGGTTTTGGTTGGTGATGGATGTTTGCGTGTTTATAGGTTAAACAGTCAAATGTGTCAAATTCTGCACAGATAGCATTATACTCTGCTGTGAATGAACATAAAGAAGACATGTTCCTGAGTAAAGGAGTTTCAACTACTAAAAAATATCAAATGTTTTTAGTGTATAATAATCAACTTATGGTTAAGTTACAGTGTTGTCCTCACCGATGTGCTTTTATGAGGAGCACGGCAGCGTTGGCGCGGGTTCTTCTCCTTGTCCAGCTGCAGTGAAAGGGGCCACTGTAGTTCAGTGCTGAACAGTGGATGTAACCTACAGAGCCAACACCAAGTTAGTCACCTGAGTTAAAGCTGCCTTAATAAATGCCTTAATAAATCATATTATTTTACATTTTGGGCTGACTCAATCTCAGCTGTACACCTTATCAAGTACTTTAATCTTCAAAGACACTTTAGTGTGTCACAGGCTTACTGACTGAAAAGAATGATGATCTATTTGACCTTCTTATTTCGAGGGTTTTATTATTCATGCTGGCTTTCATTTGGCTGACAGTGATTTTTCTGCTATGACAAGTCTTACAAAGGCCTATTCTTTTTAGGACAGAGGATCTGCTGAAATTGTATAACTCCGAGTGTAACTCCAACTTACTTCCTGAATAGAGATCTAATCAGTCAGGCTTACTGAGGAAGGTGCACTCAGTCCCTCTACACTGTTTTAGAGCACTTTGTATTAATATGTATTAGATCATCTTCATAAGCCTCCAAAAACAATCAGAAGAAATGATGTCATCTTATGGCACAAAACAGGACAAAGGATGATGTTTTCTTAAGTACAATCACTGCCAGTGCTTTTAGGCTCTTCACACCTACTTGCAGTTTGTTAAAGGTAGTAAAGAGCTCATAAAAAAATACTTTGTCTCTAAAAATTTGACAAAGAGATTATGTAATATATCATTGGCTCACTGTGTCTGTATTGATTTTTAATGTTTTTTTTTTTTTTTTTCCACCAGTTTGGCATTACACAAAGGCAGCAAAATAAAACAGATAAGTCATAAAGCCATCAACAAACAAAAATTAACTTGGTGTATAAAACCAAATTAAAGGAGATTGAAGGCAGTTCAAGGAAATTACAACTCAAATAAAATCAGAATCTCTTTCTTCCATTTCCAACATGAGACAGCCTCCTTTTGTCTCCTTTCTTTTTTTATTTGCCAAACTGTTCATCTTATCTCTTGGCTGCTGTCAGCTTCTCTTCTGTCTGGTTCTTCTCATCTTATCTCCCTCTCCTGCTATCTATTCAGGGTTTCCTCCTGCCCTATCCAGAAGCACCACATATCTTTTTTCTCCACAGTGTATATACTGCACTTTGACCATCTTTCCATTCTCCTTCCCCTCACTATATCCATGCTTGTTATTTTTAATCATCTTCTTTTTTTTTTTTTTTTGTTAATTTAGAATTTACCGTCTTCAGTGGATTTTTCTTCCAGGATGACAGTCCTGTTTTCTTCTAGTTGAACCATGATCACAGTGTGGTTGACATACTGTCCATTTGAGCTGAGGTGACAGCTGTAGTTTCCTCCATTCATTTCCTCTACCAGAACTGAAACCTGGTTTCCCTCCAAACGTGGACTGAGCTCTTCACCTGAGACAGGGACATGAATATATATCATTATATAATATAGAGACAAAACATATGACTGCTGCCTGAGATTTATGGTATCATGAAATGCAAGATAAATTTAAATGGAACAATTCATTTACTTGTTTACTTGAAATTTACTTGTGAGAATGATGGTGATTAATAAAAGGATTGCAAACGTCTACCTCCCAAACATTTACCAGCAGGTGAATTTGATGTCAATGTCAAATCTTAACCCATAAAGACCCAGGGGTACTTCTGTGGCAGCTCCTAAATGAATTTCTCTCTCTATTTAACCTTTCTTAAGTGATTTATCCCCATTTATTATAATATTATCTCCTGTAATTTTGCATTTTTTACAGTAAAAATCAAGTATTTTTCTATATTTATTCCACTGATCATAGATGCTCATTAAAGCTCAGAGTAAATTCAAGGGTTATTTTATCAAAACAGAGAAAACTGAAGAAAAACGGATTTATTCCACAAAGATATCAATGACTGAACATAAACTGAATGTCTCCATCCACTGTCATTTTTCAAACTACATTGGTTTTACTGGTGAATCAAAGTTGTAGAAGATGATGGCGTTTCCATGTTCTCTACAGAGTCTCTGAACGTTCAAATGGATCATATCTGATGACCATGAAAAGATGACAAACTGTATTTTACCTTAATTAATTCAATGTACTGATAGGTTTAATGGTTCAGAAGTTATTGAACATTTTAGATCAGTAGATGATTTTGGTCAGCAGTAGCTGTTTGGGTCTTTATGGGTTAAATAACCAATTCATTTGAGAACTTATGGTAAAGTTTTAGTTTGCCAGGTTGAAGTGTATGTTTTTAGGATGTTTCAGGTTTACACCCGCATGTGAAGTAATTAAAACCATTATGTTTCTTTTCAGTATTTTCAGTAATTGCAAATGTAAAGATTATATATCACAAGTAACCTTCCCAACACTGTTTGCATCATGATTGTAGCAGTAAATGTATCTTTAGAAGGTTTAGTATGAGTAATATTAATTGCTTTAACAGTTGTATTACCATTTCTTTTCCAAAACACAGGCTGGATTTGATTATCTTCTCCACAGGTCAGAGGGACGTACACCCGGCTCGGCACACCATAATGCACCTTCAGAACTACAACTATTTTAAACACAGATACACAGTGGGAAGAATCATTAATGTATTTAGAAAACAACTTAAGGTATTGAAGACATAAGTACGCAGAGAGAAGGATTACCAACCATTATCCATCAGAGTTTCTATATTTTCTGTGTGGCTTTCAGAGCGAACATAGCACTGGGCAGCACACAGTATCAGAAAGACAAATACATGCATCTGGAGAAGTAAAGAAATGAATTAAACCTGCTCTTCAGAGGAGTATAAGATACGAAGCATCTGGAAAAGCAATGGAGGAATGTGAGGATGGAAATATAAAGCATCTTTATGGAGTTTGTACAGTACAGTTGTGGAAAAAATTACTAGACCACCCTTGTTTTCTTCAATTTCTTGTTCATTTTAATGCCTTGTACAACTGGAGGTACATTTGTTTGGACAAATATAACAACAAAAATAGCTCGTAAGAGTTTAATTTCAGAGCTGATATCTAGCCCTTTTTCATGGTTTTCTTGATAATAACCAAAATCACTTAAGTTCTTAGCTATGGCATTGTACTGCAAAAACAGTGCTTTTAGGCATTCCATGTTTTCTTTTCTGTCTGTTTTAGTCACATGATACACAGGAGTTAGTACTTGATTGCATAACCATTGTTCTGATGACTTTTGATGGTCTAATAATTTTTCCTGCGACTGTATTTAGGTTATTACATCTGATAAAACACAGTACATGAAAAATACATCTTCCAAGTTCAGATGTATTCCAATCATTGCTTTCTTTAAAAAAAAAAATCCTAATTAATATAAGTCTGAAGGTGTAATATATCAAAATTAAAATATACACTGATACAACAGTGTGTGTGGAAAAAAAAGTAGATCATACCTTGAAAGCTGTTCTCGAATTCACAAGTGATGAAAGATGAGCTCTAAAACAAAAGGTGAGTTTACCACGCTGGGTCTGTGTTCAGTTTGTCTGTGTTAACTCTACAGACACTCATATTTATACAGGACAGAAGCAGAAGGATGAAAAATCCCCTGAAGAATAAGAGGAACTGCCCTTATGCTTGTGTGCAGCCAGTGGGTGTGAATAATGTTACTACCTGAAAGGAAAAAGGGCTGATGATGTATCAGATCACAATATTATCCATCACTGGAAATACCACAGGACAATGTGAAATATAGCTGATAGTTCATCGGATTTCGTCATCTGTCTCTGGATCCTCTTTTTAGTTACAGGGACAGATAAAAGTTCAATACTGTATTCCTTTACGGAAAATATGTTTCTGTAATGACACTCTGACCACTGTGGAGTGTGTGTGTGTGTGTGTGTGTGTGGGGGGGTGCTGACCATAAAACACAGGTGTCAAACATGCGGCCCAGGGGCCAAATCTGGCCGGCCGAAGGGTCCAGTCTGGCCCTTGGGATGAATTTGTGAAATGCAAAAATTACACTAAGATATTAACAATGCTTTTAGCTCAGGTTCCACATTCCGACCAATTCAATCTCAAGTGGACAGGACCAATAAAATACTAATAACATATAACTCATGACAACTTCAAATTTTTCTCTTTGTAAATGTTAATATTTTCTTGTATTTACACTAAAACAAAGTGTAATTTCACAAAAAACATGAATAACCTAAACAAATATGAACAACCTGAAACGTCTTAAGAGAAGAAAGTGCAATTTTGACAAGATTCTGCCTGTTTTGTGTATTTATAGATCCACTGTAATCTGGAAGTTTTAATGTACATGTGTAAATGATAAACTGAGGCAGAATATTGTTAAAATTACACTTATTTTTTCAGTTTGTTCATGTTATTCACATTGTTTGAAAGGATAGTTTCATAATGTAAATGTACTTTTTTTGCTCTAAAATATAGAGAAAAGTTTGGAGTTGACATTATTTATATATTATGTTATTATTTTACTGGTTCGGCCACTGCAGATCAAATTTAGTTGAATGTGGCCCCTGAACTAAAATGAGTTTGACACCCCTGCCATAAAAGATACAGAAACCCATGGAAAGGGAACTGGAAGAGCACAGGGTTTGCACATGATACAGTCATTAAAGCTTTACAGGTATTTCTTACCACAGTCATGAGAGTTCTAAGGAACAAGAAAGCAAAAGAGTTGACAATGATGCCTCCATGGAAGATGAAAGAGGAATAAACTCAGTGGGTTAAATAATAAAAGCAGAAGCGCTCATGTAATTTAGAGTTTTATAGGCGAAACATTACTCAAAGAGCTTTATAAATAAGGTGTAAGTGACATCAGGGAGTTACCTGCACAGAGCGTAATGATTTATGAAGGACTTTCCATTGTTTATTCAGCTCCAGTCATAATCACTAACCTTTAACTGTTACAATGTGTGTGGCCTGTAGAGTATTTCCTATAAAGACTAACTCGGTGGAGGGGGTCTTCTCAGCATAGAGTGGGGGCAAAAAAAAAAAAAAAAGTAACAGATGACTATGTGAGCTTTGTTGTTTCTTATAAAGGCAACTATACATCAGATCATACTTGACTATGTTGCTGAGAAAGGAAATGTGTTCAGTGTGTATGCACAGTTGTTGTAATACCACAATCTTTTCACCTTTATTTTGTAGGTGACAAAGATGGCAGTTTATTTCTGCGTTGTACACTTGAGACCACAGCCTAAAGCAGGTGTGATATTGTTGAGTCATTTCCAAACAATAGCAACTAACCTATTTCAGATTATTAGACTCATCTTATCTCATTACATCTACTTCCCCTGCTTGTGGCTTCTTTCAAAAGCAGCCATGAGTGTCATTAACACTCCTTCTTCCTCTAAATAAAATACACATAAGCTTAGTTGACAGGGAATTCTGTGCCTGATGTACAGACATGTGAAAGCTCCTTCCTCATTCCATTACTGGTTGACGTTTGTGTTTGATTGTTCTCGAGCTGGGAAAGTCAGCCCGCAGCGCTTGAATCAAATAGAACTTGGAAGCTGCTTCTTCTGTAGAAAGCCTCTTTACATCATAATGTAATTTACACTTTAAACATAAAAGAAGGAAGAGGAGAGGAAGTAAAATATCAGCGAAAAAGAGGAAGCTGAAGTGTTCTAGTTACTCAGTTCACCTGGAACATTTGTGTGTCATTGATATTTTAGTGTTATTAACCCATACAGACCCAAACAGCCGCTGGTGACCAAAATCACACTGATCTAAAATGTTCAATACCTGTTGATCCACTAATCCTATCAATACATTCAAATAATTGGTGTAAAATACAGTTTGTCATCTTTTCGTAGTCATCAGATATGACCCATCTGGACATTCAGCGGCTCTGTAGTAAACGTAGAAACACCGTCATCTTCTACAACATTGATTCACCAGTAAAACCCATGGAGTTGGATCAATGACAGTGGATGGACACACTGGGTTTATGTTCAGTTAATGATATTCTTGCTGAAAAAAATTTTTTTTTCTTCATTTTTCTTTGTTTCTGATATAATAACTCTCAACTTTTATCTGAGCTTTTATGAATATCTTCATGATCAGTAAATTAAATATAGGAAAATATGTGAATTACACTGAGAAAATAGAAAATACAGAGGATAATATTGTAAATAAATGGTGATAAATCACTTAAGAAAGGTTAAATATAGAAAAAAATTTCACTTGGGAACTGACATAAAAGTAGTGCTGGGTCTTTATGGGTTAATCAGAAGACACAAATACATCACGGCTGACATGAAGAGTTTGCATTTGAGCGTATGAGCTTTTATGAACAGCTACATTATATGAAAATTAAATGTAGGAAAATACCTGATTTTCACTGAAAAGAAACACAAAGTAAAGAAGGTAATATTCCAATAAATGATGATGATAAATCCCTTAAGAAAAGTTAATACAGAGAAAAAATAATTTGGGAACTGTCACAAAAGTAGTACTGGGTCTTTATGGGTTAAATAACAAATAAGATCTTGTAGCTGCCAAAGTCAATACTGATATTAATTGCAAAAGTCAACTTGTTGGGTTTTAGAGAAAATCAAAAGGTTCTTGAGTGTAAGTTAAAGCTACAGTAGGCAGAAAAAAGGAGTTTATAACAACTGTCGATCTGTTTTTACATCTACAGGATGTAAAAAGAGATAGAAAACATACTCTCACAAGATGTAATAATAGCGCTGCCGTCTTAAAAGGGGCTTATCAGAATAGTGGCTCATTTTTTAAGATAAATTCAACTAGCTGGTTTTGATATGTTCAGTTTGTGTGGTATGTTCAAGTGTGTTTTGAAGATGCCCCTCCCTGAAAAGGCCTGTACATGACCAAAGTCTCTCATAACAGACTATATTTTCTATGTCCTGAATATAGAGCCATAGTGACATATACTTAACAAGTGATACCAGGCACAATAAACCCCGCCCCTTGTACGTATTATAATTTATTTTGACATCAATCCAGCTGATGTCATCATGTCTATGTGTGTGGTGATGTCAGCATATCAATTGCTTCTATATATATGCCAAGTTTGAAGTGTATTGAAAAAAAAAAAAACAAAATTTATAGACATTCGGCCCATTATAAGTAAATGGGAGAAGAAAAAAATATTTTAAAAATTCATAAGAAATTTGAACTGTGACCTACTTTTCCCAAAATGTAATGACATCTATTCCGGGTCACTTGCAATCTATAAACCCAATTTGGTATGAATTCAACCAATAGTTTTGCTGCTACAGACATTTGAAATTTCACCCATTATAAGTAAATGGGGGAAAAAAAGATTGTAAAATTTAATTTAAAAAAAAGTAACTTTGACCTGCTGTTCCCAAAATGTAATGAGATTTATTCTGGGTCACTGGCAATCTACAAACCAAATTTGGTATGAATTCAAGAAATAGTTTTGCAGCCAGAGTGTTAACAAGCAAACCAAACCAAAAACACCCTTGCCTCCCTTTTGGGGGCGGGGTAATAAAACCTGAAAAAAAACAAAAAACAAAAAAAAACACCCACTGAATGCTGAAGTTGAAAAAACTATATCAACAATTGCGATATCTATATGTAAATAAAAAGCTCCTGAAATATACTGAATAATATTTAAAAAAGGAATGTGTCAATTAAAAATATATTTTTATGGTTCTGAATTGGATCTTGATGGATAGACTGTTTGAATGCGCAGTGTCTAAGTCATTTGAATGGTTATATATATTTCCATTTCTCCATCTACTATTATGGATATTAAGTGCCAAACATCCAACTTCTGAAGTCTATGCTCTGCACATTCAACCACTCCTCCTCTCTGAGAATAATCAAAGCCACTAATCAGTGATGATGTTTGTGAGTTCACTGATGTGTTGTAAACAAACTGTGGTAAATTAAAAAGAAAACCCAAAGCAAACATTCACAGATTAACAGAAACAAAGATTAGGTTTAATTAAAAACACTATTTTTAATCAAAATATGCAGCTGTGTTTCTGATGTCCATCCTTTCGTCACATGAATAAGCGTGGTTGTGTCATGGTCATGAATGGATACAATAGCACACACACCCTTATTCTGTCACTCTCTCACACACACACACACACACACACACACACACACATATGCAAACATAGACTGACTTATTTACGTTTATTAATGATTGCTCTGATTGTTCTGTGAAGCAGGATGAAATAAAGAATCTAATCCAGCAGCATCTTGGTAAAATGTCCAGTCACACCTCCTGTCTGCAGTCTCTTGAAAGGGAGGTCACATCTTTTTAACTGGCGATACCAACAGCTGAGACAAAGCTCATGTAACCCCCATGTGATCCGATCACAAACAATAAATGCCTGAATAAGTGTTGTGACAGTTAAACTATTTTTATTCTTTTCTTTCTGAATGATCCAAGCTGAAATGTATGCATTGAAATGTATATATAACCCTGTAGCCTAACCCCCCCCCCCCCAATTCTGCTGACCTAGCTTTGCCAAAGTGCAGAACTTGGAAAGAAACTGACAAACACAGAAACATTCGCACCCCAGTGTTGCTAAGAAAACCCTTTAAGCCATCAGACACAGTTCTCTTTTTCTTGTTGTTTGGTTTCCATAGGAACAGTTAAAAAGACTTCAGAAAAGGTCAAAATTTCAACATGTAAAACCAAAAAGAAGAGCCTTTTCTCAATTCAGAGAGTCCTTTTGCTCCAGCAGACAGGCAAACCCTGTTCCAACAAAGACCTTCTCAGCATTGCTTGCAAAAACAACGGAGAAGAGAGGACAAGAGAAAAGAAAATGAAGGAAAAAAAAAACAAAAACAGAGTCAGCAATTCTTTCTCTTTCCTCCCTTATCGTCCTCTTTCTTTCAGTCTGCTAGCTCATAGCTAAGCCCGCTTCCAGGCTTGAGGTTTGGGGCAGTTAGTTCTCCACAGGCGTGGGTTCTTGTGAAAGTGCAGCCACTCCTTCACCTTCCACAGGACCGGAGGCCCCTTGTGTATGTCCTGGAGTGGATACAGGCGCTGGTGGCTGGCTGAGGATGACCTGCACTACGTAGTCTCTGGAGATGTTGAGCTGGTCCAAGCGCAGCCTGTCTGTAAGCGGCCGACCTGAGAAAAACCAGCGCTGGGTCGTGGCGGGTACGCCCTCCTGACTTTGTAGACGCCGCTTCATCATGCCCACTGTGTCTGTAGAGCGGACCGCCAACCTGAGGTCACGTCCAGTGGAGAGTCGTAGGCGAAGCTGACACTCCCCTCCTGAGCCTGGGTCGCTGGCGCTGCCCGTGGATGGATCCGCAGCCCCAGAGTCTGGATCGGAACCGTCAGGCTCATCGGAGCGTTCCTCAATCATGTTGACAGGAGGGGAAAGGCAGTAGACGGGTAGCTGGTATCTGTTCCCCAGTTCATCGTAACATTCAGTCAGAGCTCCTGGAAGACAGACAGACAAAGTCAGTAATCGAAGCAAAAATGACTGGTGTTCACTTATGTTCTGTCAGTTATAAGAACAGGACAATTTCAGCTTCATTGTACATTGTACTATTTCTAAATCTAGTTTGAGTTTTGTCATTTCAGACAGTATGAAGACAACACATTTATGGACAGTTTTTGTAACACTGGAGTACAAACCCTCTTATGTCAGGGCTTTATAATGTTTTTCTTTTTGCTTTACATTGAACAGAAAATCCAGTTGCCTGGAGTTCTATGAAATACCTCTGAAGAAATGTGAACTGGATCAATTTAAATATTTCAATGACTTGTTTCGCCCACCCAGTACAAGTTAAACTTTTGACTGTGTTTTATTATAGTCTATCAGTTCAGTGTTTATAGTCGCTGTTTTTTTTTTTTTGTTTTTTTTTGTTTTTTTTTTATTGTTTCTTTATTCTTCTTTTTGTTTGGGATTCCTTGCATTTTCTTTTGAAAGCATTACTTTTGGTTTTCTGTAAATATATGTAAACTACAAGACACCTTTTTATTCTTTCTGCAACTCAAAAGGAAAATCTTATTAGAATATAATTTAAATGTTTTTTTTCTGACTGGATTTAATAAAGACATGCAGCACAAAGTCAGAATATTTGTAAGAGAAGTGCAAACTTTGGGGAGGAGAATAAATAACATTATTTACTAAAGTTTGTGGTGGATGTAATACTGAAAAAAAACCCTTTGTCTCAAATGTCTTAACTCATCTTGTCCTAGACATGGATGTGATTAATAGGAGACAGAGAGCGTGTGCTGAGACAGACCTCCTCCACTTTTGTTAGTTTATTTAGAATTACAGGAGGAAGGCATGGCCAGAACATATTATGTGATTTTACAAAATAGTGCTGAAAACAGCTGAATTTGATGTGTTATTTCTGTAATGCTGTGGGCTATACACATGGGAGATTATTTTCAGTCCATAAAAAATTTTTTAAAATCATTATTTATTGCCACACGATTGATTTCTTCAGTAAGTAGCCATGTAATTGTCACTGAGGTGAAATAAACCCCTTCAGGGTGATGCCTCTGCCAAGGCATGTTATTCATAATTTACTGAAGAAACTCAACGACAACTTGGAACCTTCAACTAGAAGGAGTCATGTACCAACTACACCACTAAACCTCTTTTTAGCGTACTGTGACAACTGTAGCTGGCACTTTTTACATACAAAAACTCCTATTTTTACTTATACTACACCATAGAGTTGAAATATCTAAATCATTTCTCTTTTTTTAGAGAAACATTGTTTTTAAACTACACATTTCACTACTTTTCTTCAGTGACAACCAGGTTAATGAATATTTTGACATTCATTCAATCTTTTTTATGTACATTTTTCACATTGTCCCAGTCGTCTCTGGTGTGAAGCTATAAAAACATGGTTAACTTATAGTCTATTGATCTAAACGTCATTGAAAGTAAAAGTTTAACATCACAATCTCATTTCTTTGTAACATTGTAGAATTACATGAATATGAAATAGTGCTATGACCCTATAAGTCAACATAAGGAAAAAAAACAGCTTACAGTGAATCACAATAATACAAATAGAGTTACCAGCTAAAGGAATAATAAGTATATAAGAATAATAAATAAGGTCTGAGTTTGACACTGATTGGATATATTCGTTTAACATTTCCATTACCACACAGATGAACTGAAATGAAAGTCTCATATCACTTTTTTTCCAAATTCCAAAGCAAAAACGTGACTCTGATTCACAGATAAATAGGAGAAATGAGAGTTAGAGTCATAATTCAACAAACACTAGGAAATAAGAACCATGCGAAAAGGGAAAGTCATGTGTCTTATGCAGAAATACATTAAGGACACTATGTCACTGCTGACCTGCTGTGTTTCAGACAGGGAGAGTCAGGGACAGACAGGGAAATAAAATGTAGTGAAGAGGTCAGACTATTCCGAAAACAGAAACTTAATACAGCACAACGAGCAGGGGGGCCCCCAGGGGTCCTAAAGGGGATTTCAAACAGGTCCCCCAAACCACAAGTGTTTAGTGTCAACACTTTTGATTCCTGAGAACACGTCATTAAAGTAACAATATTGTGGCAATGGGAGTTTCCATGTAAATTATCCAAAAACAGTACATTTATTGTAATATTTGTCCTTTTGTACTTGTGAAAAAAACAACAAGACCGTCTGTATTTGAAAGTTTCCAAGATGAGAACTGAGTAATTAAAGACAGGCATGAAACAAGCACCTCCACGTCTTTTCTGAAAGTAAAACTCAAAAGGTCAGTGAGACACGAGCCACCTGAGAAAGAACATTAGTACAGAGACTGAGATAGTTCAGCAGAAGCCCACAGTACGCCGCTTTCTACTCTCTAGATGACAGCTGTTGTGGTCAAGTTGAGGGCAGGCCAACAGTACGCCTCAGGACATGGTTTACCAGAGTCAATGTGTGACCGAGAGAATAGGAGGTGGGAAGAGAGTGAGAGTGTGACAAAACTTAGTGTGATATATGTAGTGATGTGGATAACATGCATACAACACCTCTTACCAGCATTCACCAAAAACCACTGGGTGTGAAAAAGACGTAAAACAATATGTCTGCAGACTTTTCCAGCGTATTGATAAATAAAAACAGTGGCATCCTGCACTATGAGAGAGTAGACCATCAGTTTTCAGGGAACTAAACTGTCAGCATTAACAGATACATGTGAGGAATCTAACTGTGGCATCCTGCATTTAAGCCACTTTAACAAATAAGTACTGCTAAGATAGGGTCAAAAATTTGAGTACTATTTAAGATTCTGGTGGTTTCACGGTAAATCATATTTTCTTTGTATATTTTTATGGCTTTTAGCCCTGAGAGGAGAACAAAGAATAAAGGCTGTGTGATATGATAACATTTTTCATGTCAGTTGATACTGATAATAAGCACAATAAATGTCATTATCTCTTTCCAGTTTAAAGGCAAGTTTTGGTTCTGAGTGAAGGCCGTTTATGTTCTAAACATGGCAAACACTTCCAAACTCTAGCACCAGAATATCCAACAAAAACATAATGGAACACTAGTTATTTAGACTAGCAGCATCGTACCCGTGGTGCCATTGTACGATAGCACCCTCCCGTGGTGCAACAGCGGCATTGCACCCGTACGCCCTCCCGTGTTGCAACATCGGGACATCGATCGGACACAGAACGTCCATTACAGTAGGATGCAAAGTTATATCAGGATAATTATTGCAGCTCATGTCCAGAAAAGTGTTTTTTTAAATCACTAAATATTACCAACATTACATCCCTACATGACATAAAATGTTGTTATAATAACAATAATCATTCGATTGCTCAGCCCTACATAGAATATAAAAACATTTAATTTCATGACGTATAACATAACGCAGCGCACTTTTAATACACTTTGGCCAGAATGGACAGACAGACAGACAGATGACAAAACGATTACAATACCCCTCTGGCCAGAGTTGGTCTAGGGGTAAAAATGAAAGATTTCATTATGTACAAAATGAACTTAAAATGTTAAAGTGTAATATGGGGTTTGCCCTTCAATAGGAAATTACTCAATACATGAAGGAAAAAAAATGAGCATGCACAGTATCTCTTCTCAGTACACTGCATGCAGTACTCCACAGTACTTCAACTGTGAATAATGTATATGATTTCCATCCTGAGGAAATGCTAAACATAACTTTGCTGGTAAATGATAAACTGATAACAGAATATTAAAGACACTACACCAGTTTATCCACTATACCACCCAGCACCATAACAAATGTGTCTTCTGTGTACATTTCACAGTAGGACACAGATAAATAGTGATTATAGCCAGTGTCAAAAAAGCACTATGAATATTACTACAAAGTAACTGTATAAATATGTTTTGGGGGTGAATATGCCTGTATATATCACTGTTTTTCTTCTTCTGTTCAGCTCCACCTTGCTGTTTACCTTACAGTGGTAGAATGCTAATAGTTTCCAGGTGCCGTTAAAGCCTTCAGTCGTGGAATTTCATCAAACAACAAGACTAGGTGAAAAAAATCTGTGCTGCACAAGCCTGCACCAAACGAACAAGATTACATTTTATGATCAAAGCAAGAAAACATTTTGTTTATATGAGAAATGCTTTCTTGCTTCATTGCTGCTTTGCAAGGCCACCCAAAATAACAGTAGGTGGAGTTGTTAGGCCTTAAAACACAAGGCCCTGTAATGATGCAAAACAACAGACATGATGTTTTCATTTGTTGGTGCTTGGAGAAAGTCCAACATGCAGCCTGCTGACAGCTATTTCTACAAACAAGTTACATTTTTCCTCTCACACAGTCACTTTTGAGGACTAAAGAGCAGCTTAATTTCCAGTGATATTTAAGACAACAAAACAGAAAGACAGAGGTGGAGAGGAAGCAGAAATGCTGAGCTAAAAGTTCTGAAATACAGAAACTAAGGCTTGATCCAGACTAGAAGCAGATCAGATTTGTTTCTCAATCTGACATAAACTGTCCACATTCTTATTTGCTTTCTGCCTGACCTATTGTGGCAACGTAGGCATCAGTAATTATGTAGCTACACTGGTTTTCACGACTTCTCATTCTTTGACTGAATAGAATTCTTGTACAAAAGTGCCAGTAGATAATGTCAACAGACTGTTTTTCTCCATACTGTCCTCTTCAGTGCTCTGTTAGTAGCAGCATCAATTCTGCTCAGCACTTTGCTCAATCTGGACTTGACGTCATAATGCTTTGTGCTGCAAGTCGTGCACAAGACACTTTGAAATCTGTTTGAATTGGCCAGAGCGTCACAGACACATCTGTAAAAAGCCCATTCAAAATACAGATGAAACCAGGGTGCAGAGGAGAGCAATGAAATGACTAACTGTTCAGACTTTGTTATAAGAATATGGATATAATCTGGGTGTGCCAAAAACAGATTTGGGCTGCCAGTCTGGATAAGGCCTATGACTCATCTGGACAACACAACAACACAGGAAAGTCAAAGTTTAACTGACGTAGGGGGATCATTAACAGCTTTTATATTAACCGCTTATCTCAATAGTCCCACAGTGATCTTAGATTCTAAACTCAATGAGCTAAACAGTATTCTCTTTCTTGCACAGCAGACCTAGGATGATTTAGTGGATAAGATCTGCCACTAGACCCACCCTGTTTTCCTCCGAGCGCTGACAGCCTATCACACCAAAACATCTTTAACACAGATGGAATCCAACCCTTTAATAGCTTCTGATCATATAACAGTTATTCATTATTAATCTAGCTTCATTATTGCGCGCATAAATTTTTTCTTTACTTTTTAAGATTGTGGAAAGAAAGCCAAATGTATATTGTCTGTGCAAAACTGGAATGGTGAGAGCAAAATTTTAAAGAGTAATTACAGGCTTAATCATTCCCTTGGCTATAATCTGGGCTGGGCATGAAGATGATGTGAATGTAAGTGGGAAAAATGTTCAAAGTTTCCTGTCTGTGGCTTTGTAGTGGAGTGCTGGTGAGTGAATTGATGACATCAGGCTCAGGGAATTCACAGCTGCAGCTCAGCAGGATCTGATCTGACCTGGCCAAACTGACAACAGTGAAACAGTACAAGATATTGACTACATTTACAACTGTAAAAAGCCCTGCTACACCTAAATCTATTCAACTGGTTGTACCTATGTCTACCTGGTTTTCCACTTATAAATCTATCGACCTTTTGGAATTTACCAGCATAAAAAAAAAAACAAAACTGAAGAGGTGCCAGATAATGCCCGTGAGATACGGCAACAAGAAATAAACAATGATCATAGTTAAGATAAGGCTTACCACTGTGTTATGTGTTGTTACTATGGTAGGACAAAAGACAGATGCCTTACATTCAGCATCAACATATTTTCAGTCCATTTTTCCTCCATTTCACATTATAGGTGCTGAAAAGGCATATTCTTAACTATTAACTATGACATTTGCTCTCTGTGACAGCACACTCTTTCATGCAAAAGTCTTGAGGAACAGGTGAAAACTTCCTACTTCAGCACGAACTTGTACAAAACTCACAGATGCAACATTTTCATAGCAGGTTCCTTCTCAATATGACAGATGCCTTGAATAACACTGAAATAAAATGAAGTTGCAATAAAGAGAATGAAGCATATCTACAACAAGATAAATGCTGCTAAAGTAGCTGGTAATTGCTGTGTGGTGTTGCTGACTTCCTGAATCTGAGCCATGGCTGTTTTATTGATTTTTTTTTTCTTGGTGCATTTTTGGAGGTGCACTATTTTTAGTATTCTTGTATAGCCAAATACATCATTTAATCCTACTTTCAGAAAACCAAGGACAAGCCCTATTCCTTTTTTATTTATTGATCTGTTAAGCTCAAGCCTAAACTAAAGAAAACAGACAGCATTCAGACAAACATTAGAGGTTCAGCATCTTGAACCGTTTCAACTCCAGGCTCATGAGATGCTTAGCTACTTGGAATAAAGCCCAAAATCACTTAACATTCAATTGTTGGGTAAGAAAGCAAATAGTCAGCGCACGAACCACTCAAGAAAACAGAGAACTAACAGCATGCCCCACACAGTATATTTCCTGTTTATGAAACTTCCACAGGACATCTCACTTTACACTTCCTGTGTTACACTTATTAAGACTCTCATTAAGACTATTTCATCTCTGTTAATCTATTAATACAGTGACACAAATATACATTTGTCCTTGGTATCACACACATCTCACAAGAGTTGCATGTAATAAAGCAAGACTGAAAAAAATTAACTATACATAAAAAGGTTTAGTGAAATGGATGCTAATATTACAGTCTTTCTGGACCACTATGATGTTGGAAATAATGATAATAGTCCACTCAGTTGCAGGATCATGCTTCATTATCTGCAGCGAGAATGAAGACTCATAATTATGCTAATTGTTCGGGCCAGATCTATCTGTGCTCAGATTTATCAGGAGATATTTGCCCACTATAACTCTGCATATGCTCAGAAAAGATTAAGCATTATGTGAAGTCAATATTTATTAGTCCACTATTTTGGTTGGGGCTTTCAATTTCGATTTGTTTAAAAATTTTGATCTTGAAAAAGGGACTTCCTGGCATTGGTGCTCTACATAGATAAGTAAATCAAAAGTGTATCTGCTGCGTCCATCACTGTGTGTTTGGAGATTTGCATTACCGTGCGGCAGTGTAATGCTGGCCCCGTCCAGGATGGCCTGAGCCAGCAGGTGGTCATTGCTCTCAAAGGCGCTGGCCGCTGCTCGTAGCGCATCCCAGATTTCTTTCCGGCCCTCGAATGCTGGCGCTGTATCCCAGAACTCATCTCTCTTGCTGCGCAGCTGGCCTTCAGTCATTGGGTAGTCACTTTTCCATTTAGGCCGCTCTCTCTTCAGGGGCTGGTTACGCCCTAGAGCCACTGGGAGAGAGGAAGGCAAGAGAAATGGAAGGATGGAGGAAAAACAAGAGACAGCAAGGCAGATGGAGGGGAGAGAAGAGTAGGAGGGGACAGATAATTAATTACAGGAAAAAAGAAAGAGAATAGATGGAGTAAATGGAAAGACAAAGGGGACGTACAAGGGAGGTGTACACAGAACCAGGAAAATAACACAAAGAGGGAGTAGCAGGAGTCCCACGGATGAGACATAAATTTGCAGTTGTGGTAGTAAATAGAAGGAATGATGGAGAGGACAGTGGGTGTACACAAGAGAAACAAAGAAAAAGAATGTTAGGAATTTTGTCTGAACCAATACATCTGCTTACATATTATTTGTACATGCACAGTATGAGAAGAGCTGAAGACAGAATTGTTGTAGAACTAAACCAAGTAAAAAGATTAAGACTGTATCTCCATCTGCAGCAGACTGAAGATGAATAACACCATCTGGATCCCGACTGATGGGGACAACAGGTACAGAACTGTGTGTGTGACAGAGACAGAGGACAAGAGGGAGGAGGACGATGGATCAAGGTGTTGAGTTACACCTGCTGCCGGTACACATGTACTCGGATGATCACATGGCACTGCCTGACAACATCACCCTTAGACTGTTTGTAGTAAATAAGACCTTTAAATGTCTTGACTGTTTAGGCTTACTTTGACTTTTTCCCTATTATGCAGTGCAACATGTGTCAAGTATATACTAACACCTTCTACATGGCTTGTAAAGACAGTATCTCTCAAGAGTCCTGGGGTAAATGAGGTCCTTGGTTGACAAAAATAAGCCTGGAAAGTTACGAGGTGCCTGTGGGGACATGCAGGTACAACAGCAGTGGGAAGAAACAGACAACAACCTATATGAACATATATTTATGGGTTAAGAAACTGTGTGATATAAATACGGCTATGCAAAATATCAGAGGCAGCATTTACCAACTATGAGAAAAACTCAGAAAAACATTTAGGATCTGCATGTTACTCACAGTGATTACACAAAAAAGTTGGTTTCTTCATCTGTGCATCTGCAAGTGTATTACTGTCAACTTGGCAACACATTTGTCCATTCCTGTATCTCATCTGACTGCCCTAAAGACTTTCATTCACCTCTAAACGGCAGCCTACTTGGCAGACATTTCTAATATTCCCTTGAGTTATATGTGGACCAGAAAATAAATAAGCACAAAAAAATCACTATGCATAAAATTGGTGAATCCAATTATGACATCTGCTTGAGTGAAAACCGAGATGAATTTACACGTGTTCAGGTCTAACGATCTTGTCTGTGTTATCTTCAAGCTAGGTGTCAAATAACAGCTGTTTGGCTTCTTCTGTTTTAACACTGCAGGGTGTCTTGTTACTAAACACACTACTCTGGAGCTCTGGGCATCTCTGACATCTGACTATAAAGACTGGTGGAGACAACAACAAAAAAAGTCTTGGAGGCAAAAAAAAAAATCATTGGGATAGATGTGAAGGAAACAAGACAGCATCTCCACATCTCTGTTATGCAACTCAGTAACTCAACAGTATATCTAATATCTGTTATAACTCAGTAAGCTGCAGATCAGAAGAATCCAAACTGATGTTAAATAATTGGCAAAAAAGTCATCAGCATCAGCAAGAGTAAAACCACTAGTTATACCCGTCTGATCTATTCTGGCCTTCCTTAACTACTTCTAGTAAATGTCCTAAAGCCATTATAGCTGAATGAGTGGTTATTAATATGTTGTTGTCTATTATTTCTTGTTGATCTATGATGTTTGTTGCTTGTTTGTTGTTTATTGTGGATCTCCATTAGCATCCACTGTACAGTAGTAGTTGCTAGTCTTCCTGGGGTGCCAGTTAAAAAGACATCAAAAATTAATATATCATTCACAATAAATACAGTGACAATGCAGTAGCAATAAATAACAGTTAACACATCCAATAAGCACAACTTCACATATGGTACAATCTAGATCACAGGTGTCAAACATGCGGCCCGGAGGCCAAATGCAGCCCGCCAAAGGGTCCAATCTGGCCCGTGGGAAGAATTTGTGAAATGCAAAAATTACACTGAAGATTTTAACAATCAATGGTGTCAAAATCATTTTAATTCAGGTTCCACGCACAGACACATACAGTCCAATTAGATTTCAAGTGGGTCAGACTGGTAAAATATTATCATAATAACCTATAAATAATGACAACCCCAAATTTTCTTTGTTTTTTTTGTTGTAAAAAAGTAAAATTACATGAAAATGTTTACATTAGCGAACAATACTTTTACAAAAATATGAATAACTTGAACAAATATGAACAAACAGAAATGTCTTAAGAAAAGTAAATGCAATTTTACCAATATTCTGCCTGTTACTAAATGTTTTGTGCGGTTGTAACGCACATGTGTAAATGATAAACTGATAAAAACGAGGCAGAATATTGGTAAAATGTTAAAATTACACTTGTTTTTCTTATGACAATTCAAGTTGTTCATGTTATTTAGATTTTTAAGGAAACTCTGCAGATGTAAACCTGATCATGATATAATTTTACTTTTTTCACTGTTATTATTTTACTGGAGATCAAACTGGGCTGAATGTGGCCCCTGAACTAAAATGAGTTTGACACCAGTGATCTAGTTTTTAGTGTTCCTGTAAATACAATTATGCTTACACTTTATTCTGCTACTTCAAAGTGTCCCACAACCTGAAGTTCTGCTTTTCTATTCTATTTTATTCACTACTCTTTCTGTTTTCAGGCCTTGATCACTGTTACAAACACACTTCCTTTGCCTTAAAGCTGGAGCACCCTTTAAGTTTTGACACCATCTCTCCTCTCTTCTAAACTCTCAACACATGCTCCAAACACATCGCCTATGCAAACAGTCCATAAAAACAAAAGCCTCACAATAGCTTTAAGTGCAGCTTGTACTAAGCTAACACGAAAAAGCAGCCAAAGAGCCCAGGCCATAATTAAAATCAGTCTGCATCACTCCTGTGCGTACCCTTGCATGCCATTGCCGTCTGTGACCCATATTTGTTATGCAGAAAAGCTAGCAAGCTAACTGGGCTACGTTTTAGCCAGCTAGCTGAGTCAAAGAACAAAGGGTGGTAAGCGTCGCACAGTTAATATCCCGACTTTATAAAGTATCGAAGCAGACCAGGCGTCATTGTCGCTTCGAGGCCCGCTGAGAGGAGGGGGATACCGGGGAGGGCTGCCGTGTGTGTCTCCGGCTCCGTCTGGCTCGGGTATAAAAAGGAAAGAGAGAGGACCTCCAGCCAGGACAACATGTTTAAATTCCCAGAGGAAACCCACTTCAAAAGCCACCCTCGCAGGCACTAAAAGACGTCGAGAAGCCGCGTAAGTTACCTCCAGTGCCGTCCGAGTTCTCGTTTAAGCTGCCCGAAGAGTCGTGGTGGCTCCCGACACAGCCACCCATGGATGTTTCGGCGAGCAGCCCGGGCTAGGTAGCTCACCCCCCGGCCCACAGCTAGAGCTACATCTACTAGCCCCTCTCTCTCGGTTTTCCTCTTCCCCCTCCCCTTCTCTTCTTCCCTTACTTCCTTCCCTCTCTCTGCCTTTTCCTTCCTTTCCTTTCCTCCTCGTTTCCTCCTCCTTCCTCCCTCCCTCCTTCCTTCCTTGCCTCCTTCCTTCCTCCCCTCTTCCTCTCAGCGGGTCGCAGCGGGCATCATCTTCTTCAGCTGGGGGAGGGGTGGGGTGGGGGGAGTGCGGTGGAAGACAGCCGCCTCACATCTACACAAGGTGACCGACAGAGGAACAGAGGAAGAGGAGGAGAAAGGAGGAAGAGAACAAAGCAGAAGTGCACTGCTGGCTTCTGCGGCCACACACGTTTCCTTTTTACTTAAGACTCAGTGATAATGCATTTTGACACAGCATTATTTAGGTTAGGGGGGAGGGGGTTGCTTCTCTAAACACAAATAATATATTTAGTAAATGTGCATGAGGCCTCCTGCTGTTTCTACTGGATTGACTGCAGAAAACAACTGTGCATGTTTTCCTCTACTTTTCTACTTTTTATTTTCTAGCTGGCAGTGTTTTTGTCACATCGACATTCAGTTTGATTTTGCATTTACTGGGGTTTAAAAGCCTCTGAGCCTCTAAGGTGTTCTTGAGCTCGACAGTCAGGTTGGGCGTGAAGTAAAATCTGAACATGAGTGAGCCTTTGCATGGATTTTATGCCTCCCCTATCATTATAATACTTGTACTAATTCCATTTCTGCATCTGAATGCTGCAATGTTACACCAGATAAACACAGTCCTGCCTGGTCACTATCTTTAGGACTGTCCTAAAGAGACTTGAGTGTAATTTGACACATTGGCGCACAGACACACAGTGTGACACTAATGTATCCATGCACACACACACACACACACACACACACACACACACACACACACACACACACACACACACACACACACACACACACACACACACACACACACACAAGCAATGGGATAGCAAGGGTAATTTTACAACAATGCTGTCTGGAATTACAATTATTTCCCATTGATTAGAACTGAAAGAAGACTGGCTCATACAAATGAACTTACTTGGATGCCCGTTTCTGATCCTCTAAATGATGCAACATGCTTTTGAGATAATACCTGACATGTGGTTGCATTTTTATTTTCTTATAATTTTTACAAAAAAACAACACAAAACAGCCCCCTCACAAACACATATCAGTGAATTTACAGCAACAATAAAATAATATCCTACTAATTCATATATCAAACAAGAAAAGCAATCGGAAAGCACAGACCTCCGCCAAGGCAGATCAGTCGCCCCCCCCCGATCACCACCAAAAATGTAATCATTTGTTCCTTGTGCCAGTATCAACATTTCCTGAAATTTTCATCCAAATCTGTCCATAACTTTTTGAGTTATCTTGCGAACAAACAAACACACAAACAAACACACAAAGCAAAGTGATCACAACACCTCCTGGTGGAGGTAATAAAAGAAAGAAAAGTGTATGTAATGAAGAAAACAGCCAGGTCAGTCACTCATATCAGTCACCTCACTGAAAAAATTTTAACACAGGGTCCCATATCTGGACAAACACTTTGCCTCTATCATCATTATAATACCTTAGTCATTCCAGATGTAGTGTGTTTGCTAGTTCCCCCAACCAAAGGTCAAACGTGGGCACTGAGTCCTTCTTCCACACCCTCAGGATCAACTTTTTAGCAATCACCATACCAAACAAAACAGCAACTGACTCTTGGTTGTATATTTTTGACCTAAGTCAGAGGAAATGATGGTGCAGAATCTTCTAAATATAATATAATCCTTTGTGTTACTTGTTTAGTTCTCACAGAGACTTAATGATTCTCATGTATGGGTGCTGATGAGACTAAAAGAAATGAGACAAACTTGTGCAAAGGTCTTGTGTTTTGGTTGTGTATTCCCAGTGGGATCCTAGAAATAGTGTTGTTTTTCCCACTGTAACATTGTTAGACACTACAGTAAGCTGTGAAATATTCACACTGACCATTCAAAACAAGAATAGACTGTTGACTAAACACACACACCAAGGTGACAAACATATACGACACTGACCTCTAGTGATATTTACAGTCACAGTGAAGTTTCGATGATAAGGGATTGTTTTATATTCAAAATGGGCTTTTGGGGATTCATAGGGTTGAATGAGCACTTATAGTAGGACCTGTTAGAAAATGTGTTTTAAGTAAAACACATATCTTACAATAAAAATTTTCTCCACATTTAATACACAATTAAATGTAGAAATTGTACACATTTAAGTGTTTTAATTAAGAGTTGACATACACTATGTAAATCGAAAAAAAAATACATAAAACAAATGCTATTTACAGTAACAAAGTGTCTGCTTTTACATGAGATGCCTTAGTCAGTTATTAACTTAGTAAAATGTCTGATGCACTTTCTCAGTTGCATGTGTTTTATCCTGTAATTTACTTCTTATGATTGGTAATTTTTTTTTTTTTATTTTAATGAGTGGACACAACAGTTAAACATTTACTTTTTTTTTTTTTTAATATAGAGAAGCTTTTCTATGACTAAAGATTTGATCCTGAAAATTAATGCGGATTCAACCAATAAATGAAAAGTGAAAATTAATGCAGCCATAAACATTTATGTGTTCTGCTATTGCACAATTTCACCAGTAGATGGCGACGAAGAGTTTGAAAACAGCCTCAATCTGAATTACTGCGAAGATTACATGATTTTAATGTGTCAGGAGAAACAACAATATCAAGAGATTTCATGTTATTTCAGGTATAAAATTAATTTGGAACATAATCCTTTTTTTGGACTAAATTAGTTTTTACTCGTGGCTTTGTCATCTGACACTGCACCTGTTTGTTAGTTGTTGTATTTATACAGAACACATGCAACAGTTTTATTGTGATATTTGGCACCACTAACACGCCTGCAAAGTCATGGCTGTTATGACAAAAAAGCAGAAAATAACACTGTCCACTGAGACAATAGTGACACTACTGCCTGTGTCTTCTGCAGGCACTAAACACAAGGTATAGTTTCTGAAATAGAAAAAAGAAAAAAACAAGTGACTACATGTTTTTTCAACGAGAATCCCTTTATTTGAAGAAGGACACTTCTTGACGTTTCTCTGCAATCTCTTGCTATCTAAACCCTTTCTTTTTTTCTCCTTTTTCTTTGGCCTCTTCTCCCTCAATCTCTTTCATCAAGCAACAAAACATCTGACATGGGGATTAATTGGTTTGCCATTGATTTATTTGTAACTGTCCAGTGCCTGCGTTTGCTCTGAGTCGTCAGCCTTACATCTGCCACATTATCTTTCTGATGCTGTGGTTCTATTTGTCTGTCTGGTCATTTAAAAATGGTCACCTGCCCCATCTGTGCGCAAGAGAGGACTGATAGTGCAGCCATTGATTTACTGTTTACAAGCAACCTGCAAGTCTAGACCTATGGCCACATAATGTATTTGATGGTGAGGAACTACGCTGTGTGTATCTCTTAAACTCATTCACATCCAACTGTGTGTGAAGCAGGCGGACAGACAGTGCACAGCTGACTGTCCTTTCACTGATTTACTATTGACTTGATTTGTCAGATTTAACTGCAGCCCCCCACCGATTCCTTTCCACGCCCCACTTCCTTAATAACAAAGAGACCAATGCAGAGAATAGACAAGGGAAAGACAGGATTAACTAACAAAGAAAAACAGAATGTGCAGGTCCATGAGTGGTCTAGTTTCTAATAAAATCAGGTCAAGTTGACTCTGAGGATGTAAATTACATTTAGCAAACAATGCTTCAAATGTAGTTAATATGTAGCTTTTTTCACTTTTTCTAATAATTTTATTCACAACTTTTTACATCAATGTCAATATTGAACAAAAATGTTATTGTGTGTACATTATGTGTTGTGGCTAAATGTGTTTTGCACCTATTTTGGCAGATTTATCAAAAAACTGAGCTGGTAACATTTTCTAGCACATCAGCAGAGGGTATAGTTTGCAGGATTTACAGAAATTTTTGTAAGAAATAACTGTTACCGTACAATTAGACATTTATATTTACTGAGGCAAAGATGCCACCATGTTTGTCTTGTTTTTTCTACAGTAGCTCAAGGTGCTAAAGAGTTTTTGTTTATTTGTTTGTTTAAAACTTTGCGCTTTTGCAGCCACCATAGGTTGTCTTACTTGCTGGACGTGGGTGATGGGTTTACTCTAGTAGATATGACCAAACCCTACACGTAAATGTAAAATATGTTTACATGTTTGGAAATTTAGTTAGCAATGACTTAAAAACAAGAGACAAAAGTAAAATTGTATAAAATAAATACATTTTAACACCATTTTGGGGTGAAAGCTGTTACTAAGTGGAGAGAACAGTGACAGAATCAGACCCAAACTGTGAATCTGTAAATGTCATCAGACATTTAATCATATAGATGAGGAAAAACTGGAAGAAAGTAAAGAGTAACAATGTAATGTTGTTAGAATAACTGCCTCTTCTGTTGTATCTTAAATCCAAACATCTGTTCATAGACCCTTTAAGTCCTCTGTTTTGTTTTCTGGCACACACTCTTTCATGGTGAAATATCAATATTCATGTAACAGGGACACAAATGGACACAGTTACATTAAAACTAGTGCTGCCAAACGATTAAAATTTTTAATCAGATTAATCACAGGGTTGCTGTGGATTAATTTGGATTAATCACAATTAAATATCATTCATTTTAATCTATATTAATCATGTTTCGTTTTGCATCAGCAAAGGGACTCAAGAAAGAAGGGAATATACATGCACTTAACATGTTTATTAAACACCTCCAACAGTTCTAACAAAACAACTTGAAACAACGTTTTTTTTGTCCTCATATTTCCATTCAGAGGGCCAACGTGCTGTTTAGTGTCTTCCATCTTTATGGGTTGGTTCTGCTGCCTGTCACTGCCAGATCAACTGCCCATTTGTGGTAACTCTACTTGGACAAACTGCCTGAAATGCATTGGCAGAGACGTTCAGAGTCATTCTGTGCTGTAGATGAGTTGTGTTAAAATTTTTAATTGGACTAATCATGTTGATGGATTAATCCACATTAATGTGTTAATTTTGACAGTCCTAATTAAAACATGTAAACCTCCATATGGACCAAAACCACCTTAGTCCTGTGAGGACAACACTATGATCAGCGTGGACAGGATTATACTGAAGACGTCTGTTGGCTGATCAGGTCAACACTTTCATAAACTGAGGGTCATGTAACTAAAAGGCTGGAGGCAACAAGAGACGGGACATTGATTGAAACCACACACAGCGCAGCTTTTGGGGAAAACTCACCAATGGGTGTCAAAGACTTCATGCTGCTGCAACATTGTTCTTCGAAGAGGACAATGACAATAGCATCTAACTTACTCATCGCTAGCTTTTGAACCAGACGTCCTTGACTAGAGCCCAAACGTCATTCCCTTTGAACATCTATGGAATGAAAACACAGTGAGATGAGGCGCTGTTTTTAGACTCTCCCTAGTTTAACTAGATGAAGATGTAACACAACTGTAGACAATTAAAGGCAGTGTCCTGGTCCTGAAATCCACATCTGCTAATCTGATGCAGGTGAATCAACATATTCCTTCATTTTGACATAGAGGTCTATCATTTTCAATATACCTGACAATTATAATTAGAATGAAATGAAAAAAGGTCACAAAAAGGTAAAACAATAAAACCTTATCAATCATTGCAGGAAAAAATCAAGAGCAAATTAATTAAATAAAACAAGAATAGCTAGAGAATAAAAAAAATAAAAGGAGGATAATAAAGATCTTTTTGAATATTATTCTTAGGTGCAGAGTGATAAAACTGGATTTTCCAATCTTGGTGAGGAGGCCCAGTGCCTCCAACGTAATAAGGAAATCAGTGAAGCATGTAATATAGCACATTAACAGACAGCAATGATATGGGGGGTGGGGGTGGGGGGTGGGCAGTTAGAAACCAGTATGAGGCTTGTAAATAAAGCTCAGTGTCTGCCACACCTTAAACAGACACCTCACCATAGTATCCAGCTCACAGTATCAAGTATTATGCACATACTGTATGCACATATATGTATGCACATAGATATGCGTTATTGTATTGTGGGTATATATAAATTATATTTATATTTCTTTGTAATAATATAAAGTCAGAAACAAAATTATTCAACAATAAGTCTCAGGCATTAGAGTGTAGATATATTTAGACTAGGAAGTTTATTATTGTTATTAATTATTTAAGGAAAAGGGGTGGCATTTATAAGTAATACTTCTTCTCACTCCTTATGTGTATTTTATGTCTTATATTTAAATTTTTTGTTTGTTTTTTCTTTTTCTTTTTTTTTACATCCATATTCTAGATAAATGCTTCAATCAGTCAATCAATCAATCAATCAATCAATCAATCAATCAATCAATCATCAATCAATCAATCAATCAATATTATATTTAACACAAAAAATTTATCTGTCTCAATCCTTTAAGTGAATTCATTATAACGCAGTCTAATTACCCATCCAAAACTGAGGAATTAGGCTTTTAAAGCATTTTTTGAAAAAATTATTATTAATATTCCACAATATGAAGGCACATTTTGTATTGTAAAGCAGTCTTTATTAGATTTTAACTTATGTTAAAAAGTTTAATTTTGATGAGGGATGTGGCTCATATCAGATCTGCCTCCGCAGTCATACATCAACACAGCCATAATTAAACCATATATTAAAGCTGAAAAGGATGTTAGACAGAGAAGGACAGGCTGACACTGGGAGAAATGGTGCAGCTGGCCTCTTCTTACTACTTTTGGGCATTACTGCTGCAGCTCTCTGAGCTTCATATATCTTATCACAGCAGAGTCGGACTCCACGTCTTGTTGTCTGGTTGCCGTCTGGCTGGATAAATGTGTGTGCACATGTGGATCCACTCCGTCAGACACAAAGTAAAGCCCACACACAGACCTGACTTGTTATGGTAAAGATATACCAATGAAATTTCTTTGTCTATTGGCTGAATTCCATGTGTCTAACAACACCTATATGCTCCATGCACTTTGTTATATAGTTCTAATCTCTCTTGATGTAAACCTTTACACTCAGGACAGTACAGAAGTGGACGTGGAGCGTTACAGTGAAGGTGTCAGTGATGTCCTCTCACACTGACAAACTTGTCACAGGTCTGGTATGTGTTTAAACGCAGTGGAGTATTTCAAAGAGGGAGGTCAAAAGTGTAATATTGAACAGAGGCATTGTAAATTCATATGTTTATTTGGTCTTTGGTCTCCAGTCAAAGTAGAAAAGTCCCAGTATGGGTGAATCAAATAGTCATAACATTTGGATTCAGTAATTATTAATAGAATTTTAGGTTTGAAAAGGATGAATTAGTAAGCAGTTTTACCTCTCAATTTTGCTATTAAAGCTGCAGTACTTAATAGTTTTTCAGCGTCACTGGGCAAAAATTCCAAAAATCCCTTCCATCATATAGTATTTCAAGTGGTCTGAGAGACATGAGACTTCTGCATGTGCTCCTCACCTGTGTTTTCAGACTGTAGAAAACAACACCTACACCATGATACTTACACAGAACTACACAAAAGTATTAGGCAGGCTTTATGTTTGTTGTTTTTGCAGGGTTGTAATGGGTGTGTGTTGTTATTACCTCTGCCAAGGAGGTTATGTTTTTGCCAGCGTTGGTTTGTCTGTCTGTCTGTCTGTCTGTCTCTCCGTGTACAAGGTGAGTCAAAAAGTTATGGACGGATTTGGATGAAAATTTCGGGGTGGGGTGGGGGGCACTGATCTGCCCTGGCGGAGGTCTGCGGTCTGCTTTTCTAGTTTCTAACAAGGAATATGCAGGAAATACATACACAGTATTAAAAACACACACAATGTCTACAGCTTCTGCAGGTAAAGTCAGTGTTTGCTGTGGGATCCATTTGGATTCAGTAAATCCTCAACTCTCTTGGGTCGAGTTGATGTTTCCTTAAATAATCTTGTGTTTTGTTACACAACTTCAGAATATCCCAGAGGCTTTTATGGTCTTTTATCCTGTTCTCAGTCCAGTTGATTCCATGTAGTTTCCACAATATTCACTTTTTTTCCTGAAATTATTTTTTATTTTTAATATTGTTTATATATTTGCTGTATATTGCAGTTGAACATATTTTACTACAAAGACTGAGAAATACATGTGTGATGAAAAAAAAAAAGTATATATATATATATATATATATATATATATATATATATATATATATATATATATATATATATATATATATATATATATATATATATATATATATATATATATATGTTTAGTATTTTCTCTGGTCATGGGTGTTGTGAGATAAAGTTAAAAATATGATTGACAACTGTAATTACCAATTGGTCACGCATTGTGTGAAAATCAGGTTTATTTATGTATTCTTTTAATTTGGACTGAGAGGAGGGCACTGTAGATGTGCTTTAAAATTTTTACCCAGATTTCAGATGATTTTTCCAGCTTTTAATTACCGTTTCCCAAAATTATTTTCAAACAACAAACAATAACAAACCTGTTATGGCCCAAATTCACAGTGAATAATAAGGTGAAGTAAGAAATATGAATAATGAGCAAAATTTTAGACCAATTTTATAGTCATTTTGTAATATTCTAAACCTCATTATATAAATCTATTATTTTCATTGGATAAACCAGCTGTTTCTGTGTAAAAGTTCAGTCAGGAACACTAGATTAGACTCCCTGTGCAGGCACAAGTACAGTTCCCTGAGCTCCATTACCTGATGTCCATCTTCATCCAGTAACATGACAAGTTCCATGTTAGGTGTCCAAATTTTTATGTGTTAAACCCCCATTCATCTGTGTTTGGGCTGTCACCACCTGAAGATGGCCCTGAAGGCATTGCCTCCTCAGCTCCATCACCATCAGTGTCTATGCTCTGTGGGAGTTCTATATGTGACTGTACTTCTTATTTCATACAGTTATTTCAGATGCCAATCTTCCTGATGGGATCTATGCATAAAAGTCTATAAAGTCGATATACATGTACGGCAAACTTTCAGTTTCTCTTGATTCCAGTTTAAGGCTCTCCTGACTTAAGCACAATTGATAAATAACAACTTAATTTTATACATGTAATTGAAAACATACAGTCAAATTCATAATGAGAACAAAAAAAACGGCCAATCCCAATTCACCCCTTACCCCTACCCCTTGGCCCTTGCACTTGGCACTACCCCTTGAAACTGAGCTGCAAGGGGTGGGGGGGTTGAAACATTCTCCTATGAAATGGGACAACCCTTCACAACCTGTTATGTCATGAGCAGTCATCGATGCCGCTATAAACAGATGTGACAACTTTGTTTCCAAAAGTATTCCCCCAGCAGCTGTAGCCATCTCTGTTCCATGGGCTTTGGTTGTCTTTTTGCAGCTATCAACTCTGAACTGCAGAAATGCGATCTATAACACACTGAAACGGCATTAAATGGTTGATCAAATGATTAAGTTGTTTATGAAGAACATACGTACATTTGTGTGTTTCTTTCATCACACTGCTGCACTTTTTGGCTGTGTTTACCTCCATCTTGCCAACGATTCAAACAGAATTATGGGAAATTTCTCCTACCCCTCCATTCGTACACTGTAAGCCCAGACTTTGTATTTACTAAAATGCTTTAATTACAATGTACTTAAATGATTTAAGTTTTATTACATTACAATAAAATGTTAAGTATATTCTACTAATTTGTAGACATAGTTGAAAGTACAAAAAAGTTTGAGTTGAATGGATTTCAATCACAAAGTTTTAGTCATGACCACACCTTTTTATCTCTGCATTGCATTGTGGGTATTGGGCATGTTGTTGAGAATGTGTTATTTTTATGTGCAGGAGTTCAGTGGGGTTGTGGTGTTAGTGTTAATTTTGACATAATGTGTGTATGGCAATGTTTACTGGCTTTTTTGTGTTTGTTTTTGTATTTTTGTAGAGCTGCACCATGAGTGAGAGCCATAGGAAGAACAATGGCTTTCCTGTTCATCAATTGATGGTGTATGTTCACATACATTTTTAAGCCATGCTGACTCAAACCCACTTAATATGCTAGTAAAATAAGTAAGTTTAACATCCTTTCATGCAACAATAAGTTAAGTAGAATAAATAAAAAATGTATATTTGATTGCAAAAGATTTAAATTAAAATGAACTTGGAGTTGAATATAATAAACTGATAGTCGTAAGGCTAATGATTATATAAAACAATTGACATTGCAACAAATTTCAAGTTAAATTAACTTGGCATGTGGTGTGTTGTACTTACAATAGCAATTCCATTCAAATCAAGCATTTAAGTTTAATACACTCAAGTTTTCATCACTCATTACTTAAATATTTTAAGGCAACCAGTTTACTCAAATTTTTTTAAGTAAACTCAACTTATCCGGTCTTATAGTGTAGTGTGGTCCTGAAATATCTCTGTTTCGAGGTCCAAACAGCCCTCCAACCTTAGCCCTTCCCCTCCATCTAACTGAGAATCGGGACAACACTACCCCTTCATGTGTACACACAAAACTGAGGGTATGGGTAAGGGGGAGGGCCAAGGGGTGAACTGGGATTCAGCCAAACCCTATTTTTTTGCCTCTTAACAATAAATTAAAAAACTGTTTATTATAGATTCAGTGTTAATGTACAATTATCAGGACAAAATGTATGTTCAGTGTTATCAAAAGCATATTGTCAAGTCAAAAGGTTTTTGGAATGAATGGAGGTTTATTGGAATGGATGAACAAAATTTAAGCTCTTCCCTAATTCAACCAATAGGGTGAAGCAGGTTTATGACTAACACTAAACTGTTAATCAATAAATTAATTTAATAAATTAATGTAAACAGAAGTCTATTGTGAAAAATAAAAAGTAGACAGAAATTATTTGGTAGGTAAGCTTTAATAACCCAAGAGACAATATCATTGATGAGGTTATGACAGTTACTATAATGAATTAAAACTTCAACTCATGTCACTACTTTCAGTTTGTCAGACTATTTATGCGCTGAGCCTAAGAAGCAACAGTATGAAATGTTAATCTAATTCCTCTTTGTTGATGCACTTGCCGTGGAGATAAAATTAGGTCTGATATGGGCATGACTGTGATCAATTTGTTACTGTCATTCACACAGAACATTCAAGCCATTACTTGGATTATTTGTTTGTCGTCACAGATGTTATCCACGAGATTTCATCATGATCAGCCGAGCTTCAGGCGCTTCCAGCAAGAACACAAGCAGAAAGACTGGGCATTTGTATCAAATAAAAGAGCATTATTGTATCTCTTGATGACATTAAATAGCCTCGGAAAACTACATATTTTGTTGAGCTCTGGCTTGCATATAATATGATAAGGCAGAAAAATATGAATTATGAGCAGATGGGAGATAACGCATATATAGGGCAAAAATCGAATGTATTTTTGGCAAATATAGACAGTGGAAAAGCTCTAAAATCTGTCTACTCTTGTCTGCGCTCCATTTCAACAAGTGCCTCTGCAGAAAGCATGGTAGCATGGTTGTGGAAAAATCCAGCCAGCTTTGGCAGAGCTTAAAGGGCAATTAGCAACATAATGAAATAAACCAGTAGAGTCTCCTGTTTGACAAGGGAAGGATTAGATAGATGCTTTACCCACTGGTAGCTTGGTACAAATCCACAGAAGATGGAGACTTGAGCCTACTGGCTGTGTTGTATGCATACCTCCAGAACATCTCATCAGGCCTACATTTACTCTTGCATCTGCATTGTTTCCCCTACAAGTACTTCTACTTCGACATTTTTCTTCCTCTTTGTATGTGTCAATATGTGTCACAGCCTTTAGGCAAGACGGAAATGTCATCACACACTTAACCTGAAACACCCTTCCGTCTTGTTTTTAACTTGAGTGAAATCTGATTTTTTAACAAGCTGCGCTCTAATAGATGTGTGAATAACTGACGTCAACCCATAACGACGACAGCATCAGCGAAGCAGCATGTGTTGAAGTGTTTTTCCTGGCTTTTCATCAGTCTCCCTGGCACTGAAGGTGTGTAAGGGATAATTTAATCCTGATCTAATTAAACTAATCAGGTGCGATGGAATGGAATCTGACTCCGTTAATGTGCAATGATTGGATTTCTCTAAATGTAACGTCACAGTTTGGACAGAGCAGTTAGTCTTACATCAACATCAGACAGACACTGAAACCAATATTTTTGTCGTAATTTATAATTACATTCCTTTAGTGGTAGCAATTTTTTTCTAATCAGTTGTAACATAATCAATTCAATGCATTTGATTTGCTACATTATATGAAACTATCATCTATCCGTCCGTCCGTCCATCCATCCTTCTGTTCCTTTCATCTGTCTGTCCATCCATCCATCCATCCATCCATCCATCCATCCATCCATCCATCCATCCATCCATCCATCCATCCATCCATCTCTCCTCAGACACCTCCTCTAGCTCCTCTGGGCTTTCTCAGATATAATCCCTCCAGTGTGCCCTGGGTCTGCCCTGGGGTCTCCTCCAGGTTGCTGATGCCTGAAACACCTCAGCAGGAAAGCATCCCAGAGGCATCCTGACCAGACGCTCCAAAACCTCAGCTGGCTTCTCTCAGTGTGGACGAGTTACTGCCCCAGATGGCTGACCTCCTCACCCTATGTCTAAGGGAGAGCCCATCCACCCTGCAGAGGAAACTCATTTCTGCTGCTTGTATTTGGGATCTCACTCTTTCAGTTACTACCTGCAGCTTGTGACCATAGGTGAGTGTGAGAACATAGTATCGAGTGGTAAACTGAGAGGTTTGCCATTTGGCTCAGCTCCCTCTTCACCCTAACAGTCTGGTACAGTGTCTGCTTTGCTGCCGACACCACACCGATCATCCCAGCTGTTTCACCCTCCACAACAAACCACCTAGTCAGCTCCAAAATTTCAGCTGTTTGGTACATTCCCCCTTTTTTTCTGAAAATAGCAGCTTTCTGCAGCCAAAACCAATACTGCATATACAAGCGAATCAAATCTGTAATATCTCTATAGCCATAAAACTAAAAATATTTGCTGAAAGTTTAAAAGTTCAAAGGATCTGCACAGTTGTGTAGTAAGTCTGTCTTCGCTTGTCTGTACAAATGAGTGCCCTCTTTCTATTGTAAATTGTCACGGTACCCAGTGTTAAAACTGATTAGAACCACTCTAATGTTGCAAAGAAGTTCATTTTTTGGCCACATTTTTGGGAAATCAGGTCTTGTTGGATTGCTGACAATACACAGTAAAGCCAACTGTGCGTGCCAAATTGGATGCAGGCCGACAGAAGGACGATCGGAAATATTTAATGTCCTGTGCGTTTCTGGAACTGTACCATGGACACACACACACACACCTACACACACACACACACACACACACACACACACACACACACACACACACACATCCTGACATGCCTTACACAGTAATAGTCACTGGGCACAAATACACAGACACATACTGTATGATTCTCCACACACACAGATATACATACACAGACACACATGCTGCCTGTTGCCAAGGCTGTCCAGTCAGCTGGTGTGTCTCCATATGTTGCAGAATTGGCAGCACCAGAAGTGTTCAGTCTGTGAGCTACAAACCATTTCGACACATTGGGAAACCAGGGGGGCACAGTGAGAGTGCATACCTCTGACAGAACGATACAGTCCTGCAAATTCAATCAAACACCATATCTCACAGAGATGAAAAAGCAACTTATCTCCTGTGACACATAATTTTTTTTGCAATATTTATTCAGTGTGTCCTTGGTCTATGCCCTATATTTTATAAGCACCGGTGCAGTTTGATTCCTTTTGTGGGTTTCCTTTGTTGCATGTCGTTACTTTCTCTGTTCTTGTTTCTTGTTTTCTCCTAAAATTTCAGTGCAAAAGAATTCATAGGATCTAATTGCACAATGGAAAATTACATCCATAATTATGTTTTCATTGGTCTATAATCACATCAATCAATCAAATGTTGTCATTACCTTAGAATGAACTGTTCATATGTACAGAGGGAGTAGGGACCCTCCACAGAGTCGTCCATGATGTGCCATGTTTTTACTTTAGAACAAATTTCTTCATCTTTTTTTTTTTTTTTTTATTGGGGTATTCCTTTGCAATTTCATCAATTGAGGCCACTTAATGTCACACACGAAACTCTGAAAATGAATTAACATTTTAATTTAACCCATAAAGACCCAGAGCTACTTTTGTGGTAGTGATTTATCACCCTTTAATTTAATATTATCTCTTGTATTTTGCATTTTTTCAGTGAAAATCATGCACAGTTGCGGAAAAAATTATTAGACCATCAAAAGTCATCAGAAACAATGGTTTTGCAATCAAGTACTAACTTCTGTGTGTATCATGTGACTAAAACAGACAGAAAAGAAAACATGGAATGCCTAAAAGCACTGTTTTTGTCAGCACAATGCCATAGATATTGATGTAAGAACTTCAGTGATTTTGGTTATTATCAAGAAAACATGGAAAATGGCTAGATATCAGCTCTGAAATTAAACTCTTATGAGCTATTTTTGCTGTTATCATTATATTTGTCCAAACAAATGTACCTTTAAAATGAACAAGAAATTGAAGAAAACAAGGGGTGGTCTGTTTTTTTTTTTTCCATGACTGTATTTTCCTGTATTTAATTCACTGATCATATAGATAGTCATTAAAGCACAGACTAAAGTTGAGGGTTATTATGTCAATAAACAAAGAAAACTGAAAAAAAAGTGACTTTTTCAGCAAAGATATCAATGACTCAACAGAAAACTAAGCATGTACAACCACTGTCATTTGTCAGACTCCATGGGTTTTACTGGTGAATCGATGTTATAGAAGATGATAGTGTTTCTGAACGTCCAAGTGGGTCATATCTGTTGACCATGAAAAGGTGACAAACTGCATTTTATACCAATTATTTATATGTATTGATAGGATTATTGGATCAGCATGTATTAAACATTTTACATCAGTAGATGATTTTGGTCACCAGTTGCTGTTTGGGTCTTTATGGGTTAATAAGGCATTTATCTTGAGATTATAGATTATACTTTGCATGTTCTGCTTAAGACTTAGAAATACTGTGCAAGAAAACACAAGAAAAAACAGGAAACCAAATGCCATCTACAACATGAAAAGGCTCTTTTTTTATGCTACATATACAACTTTTTGTTCTGAGATAGTCTTTCACCTCTGTTTCCTTCATTATAATGAGATCCTAAAGGAATGTGACAGCTGTAAAGCTTCATAGCTCACTCTCCCACTCTCTGACACCCTTCCAGGATCAGATATGGTGCTGTCATGCATCGGTGAGACTTGACATTCCTCAGACCCTGTTCTTAGATCTATATCACATCTGTATATAAATGGTTTTACCTGTAATTTTTTTCCTATAAAGCTCATGGTGAGCCATTAGAGCTATGTGTAAGCTTATGTAGTTCAGGGTTGTGTTCCAGCCACTGTTAAATGCAGAAAAAAGAGGATGTTCCCCTGCAAATGAAATCTAATTAATGGTATTTTGCACTTTTTCAGTTTTAACTTTAGCTTAAGTTAAAAGTTAAGGTGCGATGAAAAGAGTAGATGCTAAAAGGTTTACATGCACCTGAAAAAACCTAAATTACAACAGTTTAACCCTATAAACACAGCTGCTCAAACTACTTTGGATAAGAACCAAAGCTCAGAAAAACTGGCTCCACGTTTATTATTTCAGTTATATCATAGTTTTAAATTCTTTTTTCTCTTTTTTTTTTCTCCTGTGTATTCTTTATTTCTGGGGAGGTATTCACATAAGCCTTTTTTGGCTTCTATCCTCTCCTGCACAATGATGTTACTTGTTCGAATGTTGTTGTTGTTTTTTAATTTTTCTCTTGCTGTTTTATGATGTGCAAATGAATAAAACAAAAACAAAACACACCCCAGACTGACTGATGTGCCAGAAAGACATCCAATGTAGATGTTTAGGCTGAGGTATCTAATCTACTGTGTAAGCATACTTTAAAACAGCACTGGAGTTCATGTAGATAAGAGCTAATGAGCGCTTTGTTTCTGTGTTCTTTGTCTATTTAAAGGTTTAACCCTATAACACCAAATATATCATATTGGATACATGAGTTTTGAAGCCCTCTACATGATCAGTGTGATATTTTTTCTTGAAAAACCTGATGTACACAATTAGATACATGCAATACACAGATAATCCACCAGGAGGGAGGAATTCATTCACTAGAGGCCTTTCCAGTGACACAACAAGACTGTCATTAATGAGGAAGGATGCAGAACTTTGCCAATTTTGAAAAGGAATTACCAATTTGTTAGACATGTTTGTGTTATATTATGTTTTTGTTTGTTCAAAAATAACAATATTTGAGCATTGAGACCTGATGTATCAAATATGATGATTGATTTATAAAACTGTCTAATTTGCACTATGTAAAAAACTGTATTTGCACTACTATATATATATATATATATATATATATATATATATATATATATATATAAGGCCTGTAACGGTACACAAAATTTTCGGTGCAGTACGTTTTTGGTTTTCAAAGCCATGGTTCGTGTTTTTTTGGTTCGGTACGGGAAGAAAGAAAACCCCTCCAAATGTCTATTAATGCATTTATGAATTTTTCAGCATTTTTCCCCCAATTTTTGGAGACAATAGAATATAGAAAAACAGGAATAATATAATTCTGCTGCTACAAATCAAATAGAAAATAAAATAAATTATTAATATTACTAAATGTATTTTAAACATTAGTATTGCATTTTTCCCTGAAAGATAGTTTCGAACAAACAAAAAAAATCTGATCACAGTTCTGTCAGTTCACATTCTGCATAAAAATAACAGAAAAATTCCACATGAAGTACAACATTAACAAGAGGGTAAACTGGTAATCTGTTTAAACAAACTGAAGAGAAACACTGACAACACAATGAACCAAATTATTTATTTTAGGACAGAGAACAAACTGTTTAGGACACCGTGTGTATTTGTGTGTGCCTGTGTGCACAGGGGATTTTTTCTTTTTTTCTTTTTTTTTTTTTGGAGCCGGGGGGTAGGGGGGGTGCGCAGTTATATACCTGGGGGTGCAGTCCATAATTAATGTAACGAATGCTGTTGTGAAACGAAAGTGAAACTTTACATACTTTCAACGTTCTATTTATTCCTCTATTATACAGCGTGCACGATAGACAGACAGCCAGACAGACAGACAGACAGCTAGTGTAAGTGTTTTAGAACTACCGTAGTTCCTAGGGGCCAAACAACGTCCGTCTTATTACCGTCTCTTTCCTCGTTGTTGTCTTTCACCTGAACCTGAACTGATCCAAACTGGACTGGACTGATGATGGAGGGTCTTCAGTCTCTTCCTTCCAGGTTCACATCATATTTGTTGTTTTTTTTTAACCTTATATCAACTGCTATTTCATATTTTGGGTCAATGTGTGCTCCTTTATGAAGTCCGTGTGAAACTTGAACGGATTTAAAGTTTCGCGTTGAACGACGTCTTTCGTTCCTTTTTCTTTTTCTCATCATACTGTGCCGTTTCGGTACAGCTGTGTACCGAACCGAACAGGTATGTACCGAAACGGTTTGGTTCGGTACATGTACCGTTACAGGCCTATATAAATAAATAAATAAATAAATAAATATATATATATATATATATATATATATATATATATATACACACACACACACACATAAACATATATTTTTACAGACTGTATTCCTGTACATATCCACTCACTGTATAAATACTTCAATTTGCACTTTCTGTACACATTACAATGTAAAACCCACTGTAAATAATATATACACAAACATATATTTTTAATAGACCGGATCCACACATCCACTCACTGTATAAAAACTCCAATTCGCACTCTGTACATATTACATTGTAAATCCACTGTAAATCTCAACCCATTGTTGTCTCTGTCTCTAGTGGACTGTTTGTCTATATTTTGTCTAGGCCCACATGTTGTTCTGGGTTCATGTCAGAACTGTATGTTGTGAGCAATGTAAAAACCAAAGCCAAATTCTTTGTATGTGTTCACATACTTGGCCAATAAAGCTGATTCTGATTCTGATTCTGAAATTGAAACTCATACATGGAAATTAATACTTGAAAAAAAAATGCTTTGGTTGTTCAGAAGGACCAACAAATGCTCTAGCTTCAAAGAACTGGAATTTTCTGTCAATGATTTAATGGTTCAGGCTTTACAGAGTTAACATCAGTTCTTAAACATGACCCTAACCATAAAATACGTCTCTGTTGCCTTGGTGAATGTGAAGAGGTTAAATCTTCTTTGTAGTAGAGTTTACCTGCCATGCCAGACTGAAAATCCACCTTTCAGGGCTGCGTTCAGAACACTGTGGTAGTTATCATATTGATTACAGATGAAGCATATCTTAGCACAGGATGAGTATATTCTCTGAAGAGTCACCAGTTAACAGTCAGTCCCCAGGTCAACGAACCCCTGCAGAATGACGCATGTACGAGTCACAGAGGCCTTTTTATAGATCAAAGCATCCAGTACTGATTGTACCGAGTTGAGTCATGTTGTGGTTGGACAAGGTGTTGTATTGGTTCCAGTAAATGACATATGTTTGTTACTGAGTTCCCATGAATGGAAGAGTTGTGTGTGGAAGGAATTGTCTCAGCTGTCTGTTTTTTTTTTTTTTTTTCCAATTTATGGCTGGTACTTCTCCACTTTTAGTAATGATCCTGACTGCAGTGCGTGATAAGGGTGGGATTATATAGATTGCTTTACAATAAAGACCATGAGTGTCCTTGAGAGGGTCTCAGATTGCCTGGTTGTTTTTACAGGGCAATCAGTACTTCTGATGAAAGTGTGTAGAGTTCACTTACACTACATTTCATTCATTCATTCATTCATTCATTCATTCATTTATTCATGCGTTCAGATATTTCCTTAAAATGGCAGGGTTTTACTCCAAACAGCTACATTTGTCAATATCTGCTTTACATGGCGACATCCCATGGCATGTTGAAATGCTGAAAAAGTTTAAATAAGCACCAGTGATTTAAACATTTTTCTTTCTGTCCACTTTTAGGGACAATCTTTCTTCAGAGACATTTCTATTATTGTACGCTTGGTTATTGTACACACAGACGTTCCAGAAATACTTTGAAAAAGAATGTCCAAAGGGAGTTTCAGGAAAAAGTGGAAACCTGGATGCTTTCCCACCAATTCCCAGCTGGCCAACGGCTGCAGGAGAGCTTTTGATTTTTGGAAGTTATTGTTTGATGCAACCTTGCCTGATTTTCCAAGCTGAAAAGGTGTGAAAGGAGGGGTTTCATGCATTGTTTAACCATCAAGTAACACTCTTTTTTCATTGTGAACAGATGTTGTAAAAGTGCAGCATGTCATGAATAGCATTTAGATACATATTTTCATGTTTCTTAGTTTTTACCAGAACACACAAAACAGATGACATTGTATTTTTAGTTGTCCGTCTGATACTTTTCGTGTCTTTGTATACTTAGTCAGCAGTGCCCTCTTTTTCCATTCTTTTACTCTTCCTCTTTTTCTAGACAATTGTTGAGGTCCAGAGAGGACACTTGCTTTCAGTGGTGCTCAGATGCTTCTACCAAAGCAGCCAAGGACACACAAACATTATGTAATGACTGTGCAAACAGCGGTTCACTGTAGCAGAACAGAAACTGGGGACACAAGCACCCAGCCCCACACGCATTCGGTTGCACATCAGCAGCCACGCATATATTCTTTTAAAAAGAGGAAATAAAACAGACACCACCTTAAGCTTTTGTACTTTTCTATATTTAGATGTCATGAAACTCAAAGTCATTGATACTGATAGTAAGATAAGATCGAGCTTTTTCTCTGACCTACATATGCTCATCTATTTCCACTCTGATCATCAAACAGCCTTATTTGGAGATGTATATGTTGCAACCACAGATACAGACACATGCACCCTAAACTTTGTCAACAGGATACATTTTCTGGTGGACAGATTAGTAAATCTAGTTAATCTTTTTCAGGTCAAAAACGTTTTTGTAGGTGCAAGCTGTGTTTAAACACATGTCACAGTCAGAGGGACAGACACACCAACAGAATATCTGTCTGTTCTCACTGTCTTTCTTGTTTTTTTGGCAGGAGATGCAGGTCGGTTTTAGTTCAGGCAGCTTGCAATCTATAAACTCTCTGTGATCACAAGATACACTTGGCACATGCCTCACTCTCTCTGTATAACACAAATACACACACACACACTTAGGACACTGTGCACATGTTCATCTAAATAATCACACTGAGAAGAAGGCATTAATGCATAGGTTGTTTTGGAATACAATGCATACACAGTGCATATCGTCACTTGTTAGTGTTAAATAAATGTGTCCTTGTTTATGTGTACGGTTAAAGTTGAAGTGACGACATATAAGCAAAAAGTTACTGTATAAATGAAGTCTTAATGTATGGAAACATTATAAACCAGAGGCACATAAGTGCTTGAGTTGCCTTCCAAGTTTCACATGTATAGATCAGCAACGTAGCTGTGTGTATTTACCTCAAAGTCATACCTCCAACCCTGTGTACAAAGGTCTGAGGCAGAGCTAAAAGGGTCTCTGTTTGATCGGCAAGGATTAAACTGAATCTGCCTGTCAACAGGGGTGTGTGTGCTGTTGTAAGTGTGTGTCATTTTGCATATAAATGTTAGCATGTGTGTGACAAAGAGGATCACAGAGGATACATGTGATTTCCTGTTGCCAGCTTCATGGTGCCAGTTAACACCTCATAACAGGATAAAACACACACATATACCCAGACACGGACACACACCCACAGACATGTGTTTCACCAGGAGGAAGTCAGAGAGAGGTACGCATGTGGAGAAAATGGAAAAGACAAAATGGAAAACATGTCTTAAAATGTCTCTCTTAATCAGTTCTTTAAGATGATTAATAATCTATAAAGGTTGCACAACAAAATAGTGACATGTGAAGCAGAACAGGCAGAGAGGATAGAGATGGAGAAGGACCATGTAGAATCAATCAATCAGAAAATTTGCCACACATTACACGCTTAGTACTAGGAAAAATGTATTTTACGTCATCAAACTACAGGCATGGACTTATCTGAGGACTTATCTATTCTGATCTGGGGTCAGTAATATGTGTCAACCCTTTCAGTGTTTGATATATAACCGGTAAGTTTCAGTATCAGTCTTAGCTCGGAGTAAAAACACCATGGATGCTTTTGTTTGTTTGGTTATCCTTTAAATTTAAGAGAAAAGCTGCATATCATAATCACCTAAACTTATGTGTGCTTTATTTATTTATTTATTTAATGTTTATTTAACGGGGACAATACATACAGCATTGCCACTATAGGGAAAATGTGATGCATATAAGACGTCTAGCTTCAGTTAATTTGCAGTCTTTGTTGTCATGCTTTTGAATACTATAAAATAATATACTGACCACTATAAAATAATATACTTAATACAATAAAAATACAATGCATACAATGAATAAATGCTATAAATTAATAAATCCGGTGACTCATATCAGACAAATGAACACAATGTAAAGATTAAAACATTAAATAAATTAGACTTTAACATGGTAAAATGGTGCGTATTTTGATGATGAGCTGTGAGCATTAATGTTCACATCTCTGCTGTTGCTTAAGGAGTGCTTAACTTTGACACTAAACACCTTGAATTCTGTTTGAGACTTGATTTCTGCCAGCAGAGACAAATTGACACATTATTGAGCCACATATTCTAAATACAACTATAATATAAATTCAAATAAATACATTGAATTAAGGTGTTTGGGCTACAAAACAATACTGACAAAAGTCATTAAATAATTGTATATTTTGATGAATTGTTGCAATAAATGTTTTTATTTCATCTTTATGGGTATTTTTCTTTGTCTTTCTTCATATCACATGTTTATGATCATATTACATGTTCTACCTCTGGATTTCTGATGTATTTGTCACATTCTCACAATAAATAATCATTTTAAACCAAATGTAGCCATCTGGTTTCTTCAGACTCAGGAAGAAAAATTTGCCTTTAAATGTAAAAAAAAATGTTAAATCAGTTGGAATATATTGCAAGTGAAATTTAATTAAGTGTTATAACCTCGCATGCACAATGAATATCTGTAAATATCTATGTATAAGTTTAAAGTTTCAGTATGAATAATTTGTGCATGGTTGTGTGCTCAAAGCTTCAGGGGCTGAAATCAAGAGAAAAATGACAGAATTTGAAGAAGTTGACATTTTCCTTCTGCGGCTTCTCCTCTTTGCAAAAATAAAATGACTAAACATAGATATAGATGACCTTACTCCATTTCACACTGCTGTGACCAATCACTTTTACAAGCATCTGTGTTGAGCCACAACATAGAACAGTAAAGTCACCTCTGACTGAATTTGAACCGCATTTACAATCATACACAATCATACAAAGCAGATTTTCCACAACTCAAACAAAGTCCAGAGGAGGAGGTAAAACTCTTGCCATGAATTCCAAGATTTTGGACGAAAATAATAGCATTTTTGAGCGATCAAACACTACAGCTTTAAATGAAGCAAAGTATATTTTTAAGCTAATAGTAGTTACTTTCACGTGTATAAAAGAAACGTTTAAGAGCATATGCATTTTTTGCAGAAAAACTACCTTAACTTCAGCATATATGAGCGTACACAAGCTGCTGTTATAGAATTCAGGAAATGAAACAATCATTAACTCGGGCTAATGTAAAAAAAGCCCCAAGACAAATTTCCTATAGGCGTACGAGCACATACAAATTTTACATATTGAACCTTTAAAAAGTTTTTATTTGCAGCAGTAACACTGTATCCTTTCATATTTGATATTTTTATATTATTATCCCTTTTTAATTAAAGAATAAGTCAGCAAAAACAGATGACACTAACATATAAGTTATGTGATGTTATTTGGCTATAAGTAATATATGACGCCAACATAAAGGTATGCATGTTAGGTAGATTAACCTATGTACGCTTTACTGGAAACTTGTCTCGTGGAAACATTTCACGTGTCACATATGTTCAGCGTCAAGTGTGTGTGTTTGTGTGTGTGTGTGTGTGTATGTGTGTGTGTGTGTGTGTGTGTGTATTAAGGCAGTACAGCTGATTGCATTTCCTCTCCAGTAGCTGATACTGTAGCTTGTGTGACAACCTGCACCTGTCACAGTCCATCTTGGCTTCACACACACCCACACACACGTACACATTGACTTAAACACAAACGGGCAGGCTGAGTCTTCGTGGATGTCTGGATGACTGAATAAGCACAGAAAGCCTCTGTCTCATGGGCTTAGATAATGAAGGTTAAAGGTGACATACAGTCAGAATCACATTTCCCAACTCGTTTTAATTGTTGACAAAGGGCCTTTTGAGGCAGCGTTTTTACAGACTGCCAGAGTTATGCAAAACTCCAATGGCTTATGAGTAAGTGGTTGTCTTTAGATTTGTGACGAATGCCTTACGTGGTCGGCAGCACGCAGCTTCAGTCAGACATCTGCCAACTTGACAAATGAGCCAACAGACTTTTTATGAGTAAGATGGAGAAAGTGCTTTGCAAAAGTTGGCATTATTAAAATGAGAGGAATTGCTTATTCTGTTTAACATACAGCACAGTGTCTGTATTGATCGAGTGAGGGACATCTGTTAAAGGTATTTAAATGAAATATTCACAAAGTCAGCATGTTGTTTTTCTACTTTCAGATATTATAAAATCACCTTAAAATTAGCGCTAGTGCATTTAGAATTATGAGTTATTCGATATTATTGTATTGGGAGTGAAGAGAACTGTATCTATTCACATTGACATTCCGATATATTTATGTGACCACTAGAGGGAGTAGTGAGTCATTCTGCCGGTCTCCTATGATGAGGAAAGCTAACACCATGGGGCCTTTGACCAAACCATCAGAAAGTGACCAGATGGGGTGGAAAAACCACCAAGAAACAGCTTTTTAAGTCAAAGAAAGTGACAAAAAAGGGATAAAAGCTATAACCACTGTTGTTGTTTTCAGCACTGGACCCAACTCTAAATGAAAATATGAACACACAGCATTTCTTCTCCACAGGTGAGTTTGATTATGAGGCTTATGAAGGTGTAAAGTTATTATGTGACGTTATTACCTTTGCTAAGTTCATCATTTGTTGATCCACAGTTCAGACTAAACTGTGACAACACAAACTGTACAGAAAAAAGATGGATTCGTGGTTTTACCGTGGCTGTTTTCTGTCTAAAATCAGAGCTAAGCCAACAGAGCATTAATGTAAACTATCAGCTGATGCCACATGTGAAAATTAAAGACAGTGTTGTTTTGGCCGACTGTCAGTTTTCAGTTTGAAGAGGGAAACTTGATGATATAATATAGATTTGTGTAAACAATGAGTTTTAGATTTTATTCAGTGAGTGATACAGTCTGTGGATACATGGGGTTGTTTAGTTGGTGGTTTTGGTACTCATACGAGTGTTCTGGACTTCTCCTTGCTTTGGAATCAATACTACATAGAACACCTTTAACCCATAAAGACCCAGTGTGACTTTTGCAGCAGTTCCAAAAATAAATTTTTCCCAAGATTTTTTTCCCCCAAGTGATTTATCACCATGACCTATAATATTATCAGCTGTTTTTTTTTTTTTTTTTTACATTTTTTTCTGTTAAAATAATGTATTTTCTTATATGTAATGTACAGATCACATAGATGTTCATAAAAGGTCAGAATAAAGTTGACGGTTATTATATCAAAACAGAGAAAACTGAAGAAAAACTGACTTTTTCAGTAAATATAACAACAACTGAACATAAAAACAAGTGTCTCCATCCATTGTCATTTATCCAACTCCATGGGTTTTACTGGTGAATCACTGTTGTAGAAGATGACGGTGTTTCCATGTTCACTACGGAGCCTCTGAACGTCCAAATGGGTCATATCTGATGATCATGAAAAGATGATAAACTGTATTTTACCCCAATTATTTACATGGATTGATAGGATTAGTGGATTAACAAGCATTAAACATTTCAGATTAGTAGATTTTGATCCCCAGTGGCTGTTTGGGTCTTTATGGGTTAAAGTGTAATGATTGTCTCTGTTTGCTATGCAAATAAATTAGAACCTTTTTGGTTTCTGGAACTGAATATCAAATCTGAATCTCTTATCTGTAGTCTCTATGGGTTTTACTACATACACACAAATTAAAGCAACAAATTGAAGCATATACAACGTTTTATCAAGTTTTTTTTTTACTCTCAAACATACAATATCCAACATCTTAAGAATAAATATTTACAGAAATGAGATGACATTCATTTGACACAGACAGAGGTAGAAAATTCCTTGTTCTGGTTTAAAACTGCAACTTTGAAAACATGTTTCAACCAAATACATTTGACACTTGTCTAGGTATCCTAACACAGACACAAATAGAACAGAAACTATTAAGTCTAGTTATCTTTCTAGTGCAACTTAACCCCATATATAACATACATCCACATGCATTAACAGACTCAGTACAAAATGCACATTAACACAAGCTTTGGTAAAAACCCGAAGAATCATATTTCTCACACAGGACAGTGCAAACAGTGCCGCAAGGTTTAAACAATTATCAGAAAGTCATTCTACTATTTTCTACATAGAAACTATTGAATACATCATACCCCAGTGTAGTAAATATTACCCATCTGGTGAATTAAACAGGCAGTTTGACAATAATACTTTTGTTTGTTAGTCTCATACACATTACAGTAAAGAAGCATTCAATGGCATGTCTCAGACTTTACAAAGCACAAAAAGGCAATAATTACATCACATGCACACAAAACATACATATAGTCAGGCACAGATCACATTTACAGTACATAATATCAAATTAATTTAATTTCATTGGCTTGCTTAAGGTATTTTGACACACATTAAATAATTATATATATTAACAGGCGAGGTAACTTTTTGTTTGTATCCACTAACATACCTGGAATATCTCGTAAGATTTATATAGAGACGATATGTGACCAACAATATCAACGTCTTTATTTAGAATTTAATCAATAATAATGTGAAACCTTCTTAACAATCATTTGATCCATCCACGATTCTGACCTTGAAATATCTGTAATATATTTGTTATGTTATTACAGATAACTTAATGCAAACAGATCCCGCTACATGAGAACTCACCACACTCTGTGACAGATCACAGTGAGCTCAGTGTAAAAGAGCAAAACCCGACAGGATAAAAGAAAAGACTGGGTGATGTTTGGAGAAAGACTGGAAAATAACTACGACTAATACACAAAAATGAACACAAAGGTGGAAAGAGCAGTTATGAGAGTCATAAGTTTGGGTCGCAGATGTTTATCGGATGTACAAATTTACATCAGTAAATGGTTTTGGACCAGTTATGAGGATCATCAGGGTGGAATGAATAACAGGCGGACTGTTGCTGATCTCAGGAGGTTATTGGAAGTCATCCTCAAATGAGACCCTTTGTTTTGAATAAGACTTGTAGCTGCAGGGCTAACTATGCAGAACCTCCTCGACTCTGGATGTGTGGCTTGTTCATCTGATACTAGCAGAAAAAGATATTAGCACTGATAATGTACAAATACATCTCTGCTAATATACTTCCTGCCCTTTGGGTTAATAAAATAAAGACTGACTGAGATGGCCTGAGGTGCACTGTATGCCACTGAGTGTTGCAGGGTATGACTGTCACAGTTCTGCTGAAGAGGCCTTTCACCAAGACACAGGACTAGAGATATTCAACAATGCATATGAAAAAAACAAATCTGTTTAGTTTTGCAAAGCTGTGGTGGTAGGTTGTTTGAAAAAGAAAAAAAAAAAAAAAAAGCAATCTTTTATTCTAAAAAAACAAAACAAAACACATTTTAATAGGTTTTAAAAGTACAATGTGTAACATTTGTGAAAGTTTGTGTTGGAGTCTGTGCTGTGCTGGAAGTCAGATGATGTTACTGAGCTCATTTCCAAGTTAACAAAGCAAACAGTATCTAACTAGAGTTGTTGAAGAGCAGAGGAGAAGCACTGAAATACTCAAAAGCGAGCCTGAAAAATAATCCCGAGGTTTTCACAGGAAAATCTGACCCAGGTCCTCTACAATGAAATCAGTGAGTAGTGCTCATTTTAGATAGAATATCATGATCTGTTGAAACATGAATGTGCGTGCATTTCCTCACAGACGTTACATGTTGTACGTTTAGGATTTACGTTTCTCACAGTAGGACAGGACCATTTTTAAAGTATTGAGAAATTTATTGTATTCTTTCATTTTCAAAGAATTTGTTGATTCATTTAAGGATTGCATCAGTATATTTTTCTATTCTATCTTTCTGTTCTATTGCAATCTATTGACCTTTAACCCTTGAAGACCTTTGACCTTTAAGGTCACTTATCACTGTGATCTGTTAATCTCACTGTCGGTCTGTTTAAGATAACCTAGTGTGGCGAGAAGATACACAGTGTGTGTGAATTTATAACCACAGCCTTCCTGCCAAGGGCCATTTGTCCAGATTTCTAAACAACAGTAACTTTCTCTTTTTTCCTGCTTGACTGCTGTTTGACTGAGTAAAAATCATTTTGGAATGCATAACCAAATATTTGACATTTTAATATATTTCTTGGTGTTTAATTATCCAACAGTCATTAAAACGATTTCATTTATCTCCTAACTGACACAGTTGTCGTGAAATAAATCAGGTATTTTTGTCATTTATTTAAAGCAAGTAGTCCACTGTAATGGCATTGTTATACTTTGTATAAACAGGATTTAGACAAAATCAGAAACATCTCACATCCTGATACATTAGGCATGCTGTCAGTACCAACTTGGTTAAGATCATAATGTTTACTTTGCTTCGTTGATGCAGTTGAAGCCAATGTATTTCAAACACACTGTCAGTGTTTGTAACTGATCTGTTCCTAAATATGATATTTTGCAGTATTTTGAAAATCTATAGTTGTCTGTCGAATTTTTATACCTTACCAGTGTTGAGGAGTCTTAAGATACAGGCGAAAGTGTTATTTAAGTAATATACAACTTATATGTAAATGTAATTAGTAAACCAGTTGAAAGAAATCTAATTAAAATACATTTAAAGGGGATACATGTTTGATATATTCTTTTTTATAAGGCTGATGATGATTTATTTATTTATTTAAAATTTGATTAAATCTATAGAGTAAGAAATATGGCAACATTTATGGTAAAGAAGGATTGTATCTGTATTTCAAGTGTTTCCGCTAAAAATACTGGATCTTTCAGTCACTTAAATCTCCTTTATGCAACGGTGCCCAGCTGGTGATAGCCCAATTACTGTTCCCAAATGATCTCTTAAAGAGAGACCATTGTGTTTTTTGATTACAGAGTTTCTCATTTCCTGATGAAGAGCCACAGTCATTGATAATCAGGCTATAGAAGAAATGACCTCAGACCTGATTCAGCTGCATTTCAGTCCTGATTATTTGGTCAACCTGCCAAGCACATTTTGCTTGATTGATCCTTTTGAAACAATTTGTTCTGAGGGTCTTTTCCTGCACAGATCCACCCAAGACCCAAGGCTAAATGATATCTTTGAGAAAAAAAACTTACAATTGCTCCTTTTAGTTTCAGTCAAATAAAATGGTTCAATGCAAATCTTTTGCTTGCCTGCTAATACCAGTAATGTCACTCTTTATGAGGATATGACCGACATTAAAATAAAGGTCAATACTCCAGTGAAAATGGAAATAGAAATTGGTGTAGCACTACTCATAGTCAAATGTAATTAAATCCAAGGGAAACTGGTAATCTTTAACCTATTACATATCAAAAGTAACCTTGTAACCAACACTGTAAGTCCTTTTGAGGAATACATTATATCAAAAACTGGAAGAAAAACAGGCAAAAACATAGACAGTCACATGTAAGGAAAAAAAATTGAAAAAAGAAGAAAAATAAATGACACTTAAAAAAAAGCTAACACTATGAAGTCTTAAGGACGCTGTGATATTATCACACAAATGCAAACATTGTGAACTTCATCGAACACCAAACTGGTTTTCAGGAGTTTTGCAGGACTGAACCATGTAAACACAGTGTAAATCCTTAAATTAAAACTGGTCAAACAATAGAAGCCAGACTTTCTTTACAGCTTCCATTAGCAGAGCTGTTAGCCTGGTGGTTCATCAAGGAGCCTGGAGCTACGTCTAAACCCTGACTGGTAGGAGCCAGACTGGGTGAGCTGCCTCTGATCGAGCTCTCCAAGCTGCCCTTCCATCCTATTCTCTGCTGCAGCCCCTTAACACGATTTGGGTCTAAATTCCCATTGGTCCTGCACGGGGGCTTTGAGAAAGTGTCTCTGCAACAGCCCCATGCTCGCTTCCCCCTCCAGCTGCCTCCCCTGCTCCTCAGACAGAGTATTTCCTGAAAGGCGTGCCTGAAATCCGGGCTGCGGCAGTAGATGAGCGGATTGAAGGCTGAGTTGGAGTATCCGAGCCAGTTGAGGAGTCTGAAGGGTAGCTTGACGTCACCCAGGTCAAGGAAGGTCATCAAGATGTTGAGGATGAAGAACGGTAACCAGCACAGTGTAAACGTCCCCATGATGATCCCAAGAGTTTTCACAGCCTTGTGCTCCTTAAGACAAAACTTAAGACGCTTAGTGGCAGAGTGTTTTCCTTCCCCTTTTTCTGTCCTGGCTCTGCCCTCTTTTCCATCTTCTTGTTTTCCAGTGTCTACGCCTCCTGTTTTCTGCATGTTTAGGTTATCATCTGATGCTTCTTCTCCCACCTCGGCTCCTGTTCTAAGTTTATTCATCGAGGGGCTATCATCTGGATAAGCCATCTGTGCAGTGTAATGCAAGTTATAAAAGTGCCTCTCCCTACCCCTGATCTTCTCCAGCTGCTTTTGAGCCTCCTGAAACACCCGAGTGTACAGGAAAATCATCACCACTAGGGGCAGGTAAAATGACACAATAGATGAGGACACTGCGTAGGCGGCGTTGGTGTTGAAATCGCAGCAGGTCTGGTCCTTCAAGCACCGGAGAGCCTCAGAATCTCCTGACACCCACAGCTTCAGATGGATGGGGAGGAAGGAGATTAGGCAGGCCACCACCCAAACCCCAAGGACTACAGCGAAGGCCCGACCCCTGTTAGCAACATGACACAAGAGACAAGCGTTGAAAATTGGTCGATAAAAACACAGATGTGGATGAAATACTGGATTGTTTAAATACTACATTGCTGTTATAGGTACTCCCTGTATTCAAAAAACGATCCTATTTAGTGTAATTTCACTGCATTTCCACTCTGCAAAGTCTGACTTCCTTAAAGTCACATTAAAAGAACCAGTGCTAGAGTGTTTATTCCGCTCACCAAAGGGGAGGCAAGGGGTATTGTCTTTGGCCTGGTTTGTTTGTTTCTAAGTTTGTTGACACTCTAGCAGCAAAACTGTCGGTTGAATTCATACCAAATTGGCTTTATAGATTGCCAGTGACCCAAAATAGATGTCATCATATTTTGGTAAAAGTAGGTCAAAGTTAAAATTTGTTGTGATTTTTTTTTTTTTTTTTTTAAATCTTTTTTTTCCCCCATTTACTTATAATGGGCAAAATTTCACACATCTGTAGCAGCAAAACTATATGGGTAGAATTCATAACAAATTGGGTTTTTAGGTTGCCAGTGACCCAGAATAGATGTGGTTACATTTTGAGAAAAGTAGGTCAAAGTTCTTTTTTTTTTTTTTCATCAATTTTTAAAATATTTTTTCTTCTCCCATTTACTTATAATGGGCGAAATTTCAAATGTCTATAAAAACATCAATTTTGTTTCAATTTACTTCAAACTTGACACATATATAGAGGCAATTGATATGCTGACATCAGCACATGCATAGACATGATGACATCAGCTGGATCCATACCAAAATAAGCGACAATACATGCAAGGGGCGGGGTTTGTTGTGCCTGGCACCACTTGTCAACCCTTTAAACCCTAAGCCTAAAATGGTCTGCGTGGACATTTTTTTCTTATTTTGACTATAAAGAGGTTAGAAAATAGGTTGTGAGTGAGTCCTTTTACCCATTTTTCTAGAGCACTTAGAACTTCAAAAATCTAGCAGTCATTTACAATTTACTGCATGTTATAATTCTGCTAAATTGACTTCTTGTCCAGCTTCTAGAACAAGCATGAATAAAATTACCATAATGACCCAATAAAGCCTGCAAAGCGCAACGTCTCAGGTTTCAGAGACCGCTGGAATTTTTCCAATTACACAAACAGTGAAAGAGTGACAGCCATCCAAAGTGCATATGTGCAGGGTGTGTCAGCGGTGACACGTCAGGTTTAAAAGTTAAAGGATAAACATTACGTTAAACAAACGTTAAACATTTAATAGATACATTTGGCAAAAGGTCCTCATTTTCTACAAAGATCCAGAATCTGATTGGTTCTCTTGTGTGTGTTCGAAGTGCTCATTAATGCTTATCTTTTAATGTTTGTTTTAATCTAATGTTATCATAAAAATAAACAGGAACAATCAGCTGTGCCTTCTGCAGTCCTGGCTGGTTACCATTACACAGATCATGCAACCATAAGTGTTTCCTGGTAACAAGCCACAACATTAAATAGATATGTTTTTTAATCTAATGTAGGTATTTTATTTCTAGCTAGTTACTGTGCTGTTGACAAAATTTTACCAGTTTGCCTTAAATATTAAAATGTGTTTTTGCAGTATTACAAGTTGTTTTTGGCTGCTCTGAAATAAAAAACATGCAGAAGTTCTTATGACATAACAAACGTTCTTTGTCCTGTGGTTCAGGCCAACATTAATTTCAGTTGTTTTTTTTTACTGTATTAGTTAATTTCTGTTTGAGTATATTTACTGGATAAATGACTGTGTACATGGCACCTACAGTTTGTGGTGGGCAGGTGACTTGAGACTGTGCATTCACTGGAGGATTAAAGCCACTTCCAATTAAAATAGCTGTTATTTTCTATTTTCTTATATGATCGCATGTTTTTCACTCTTTCAGAACTCCAGAATGAACAGAAAGCAGTTGATTGTTCTGCCTCAAATGTCACAGATGTTCAGTCTGTCACACCTCTGTTTAGTCACATCCACCTCTGTGTTTTACACATGGACTCTAGGATGAGTATGAAGTCATAGTCATGGATATTCAGCAAAACTGTAATGTAGGCCCCTTTTTTTGACAGTTCCTCTATGGCTGAATATTCATCTTGCAGGTTCACCATCTGGGAGACTAGGGTTTGCATCCTGTCAAGTATGTGTACCTTCTATGTGTTTGTTCACAGAGCATTAAATTGCATGAGGAGATGAGTCAAACATTACAGTCAAAGACATGACGTGTCAACACAACCATTATCAGCTGATTGAAACATTAAAAATCTGGCTCTACCCACAAATTTATAAGCAGTCTGTTCATATTCTCTTGCACCTTCCTTTTTTAGCACCAGCTGCAAGTGTTAGCAAGTTATTACCTGGTAATTACTTTGGTAATTTCATGTGGTACTATTTTTTTTGTCTTTATCACCAAATTATTACAGACTACTACCATGTTGTCATGTAAAATGCCCCCTGTGGCTTGAGATCAAGCAACTTATTTTCTAAATAACTCAGTCTGGATGTAAATATAACTAAATATATAATAATAATAATAATAATAATAATAATAATAATAATAATAATAATAATAATAAATAAATAAATAAATAAATAAATATTAACAAGTGGTGCCAGGCAAAACAGGCCCGCCCCTCGCACATATTGTAGCTTATTTTGGCATCAATCCAGCTGATGTCATCGTTTCTATGCATGTGCTGATATCAGCATATCAATTGCTTCTATATATGTGCCAAGTTTCAAGTAAACTGAAACAAAATTGATGTTTTTATAGACATTTGAAATTTTGCCCATTATAAGTTAATGGGAGAAGAAAAAAGATTTTAAAAATTCATAAAAAATTGAAAGTTTGACCTACGTCTCCCAAAATGTCGTGACATCTATTCTGAGTCACTGGCAATCTATAAACCAAATTTGGTATGAAGTCAATCAATGAATTTTCTGCTACAGACATTTGAAATTTTGCCAATTATAAGTAAATGGGACCTTTTTTATTATTATTATTTTTTATTTATAAAAAGAAATTAACTTTGACTTACTGTTCCCAAAATGTAATCAAATCTATTTTGGGTCACTGGCAATCTATAAACCCAATTTGGTATGAATTCAACCAATAATTTTGCTGCTAGAGTGTTAACAAACAAACAAACAAACAAACAAACTGAACCCAAAACAATACCCCTTGCCTCTTCATTGGGGGGCGGGGTAATAATAAAATATAAGTAGATCCATGTGAATAAATATAAGTAATGTTACATCTTTTGGCCCATTTATTCAAATGTTTCTGTCGTACCTGGTGAGTAGACTTGGGTAACGGAGTGGTGAGGTAATGGCGAGGTAGCGATCCAGAGCAATCACACACAGTGTTTCGATGCTTGCTGTCACACACAGCACGTCTGTAGCAGTCCAGAACTCACACATGAAATTTCCAAAATGCCAGGTTCCCAGCAGTATGTAGCTGGAGCCAAAGGGGACAACGGCCACGCCCATGATGAGGTCGGCTACGGCCAGGGAGGCAATGAAGAGGTTAGTGACGGTCTGGAGCCGCTGGAACCGCAGGATGGCAGTGATCACCAGCACGTTACCTGGTCAGAAGGATAGTTGAAAGAGGTAATGACAGGCACATCCAGTTACTAAAAGGTGTGCAGGACCCAAAAGAGCAGTGAATAAAAGATGAGAAGAGCCACACAACCTGTCAGCTCCCAAGGAGATGTGGTGAATAAACATCTCCTTGGGAGCTCACAGGTTGTGCAAATTTTATCTCATTTTTTATTCAGAGGGATAGCTGAAACATAGTGGAGGTCAGGTTTTAGATAATAACCGGTGGAAGTGGAGGGAGGATTCACATTCAGAACAAGTGCTAATACTACACTGTGAACATACGCTATGACAACTGAAAGTTAGACATTCAACACCTCATTTCAGTGAAAGTATGCAAGCATTGGGAGTAAAACTTAGAATAGTATGAAAAGTCAAAATCCTCATTATGCAGGAAGATGATCCCCAGCAGTATTTTTTTTACTATTACACTGGTCTACAAGTAAAAGGCCTCCACAATGAAAGAAGTGAAGCAGTACCAAGTTTGGGTCTCTAATAGATAAAAAAAAAATTAAATAAAGAATGCTGTTTGGCTGTTGTTTCCAAGATACAGTCTTGGGTCAAAATGTGACATTCTTAGAATTAATGAAAGAATAGCTTTTATTCAATGGGAATGTTTGTCTCCAAGCTACAAGTTTCTATCTAGTGGAAGATTTATAAATATATTCTGTAAATGTACATAAATGAACATATACTATAACATTATTTCTTATCTTACAATTGTTATGTTTTCCGGGTCATCTTATTAAAGTATATAAGATTTAACATATTTAATTTCTGGGAAACAAACAAACAAACAAACAAACAAACAAACAAACAAACAAATAAATAAATAAATACTGTAGACCTGTATTATATATAATGCATTTTGTTCAATCAAATTGTACCTATACAGTGTTACATCATAACAGAAGTTTTTCTCATGACACTTTACATTTATGGCTGGTTCAAACCAGAGTCTTAAGCCAATTTACAGAAACCCAACAGAATCCTCCAGGATTATTTCATTTATTGCTGTAGATGTTTAAGGTTAAGATTATTTCACCTACTTTATATACTGTTGGTAGCTTAATCTACACCTATAAGATTATCTTATGTAGAAGCGTCTCCATCCTCTGAGAAGCACATTATAAAAAGACAACTTTTCACGAGCTGGGAAAAACAGCCCTGTTTTCAGCTTTGTAACGTTTTCATCTAGTCCATCCAAGTGTTTATGTAGTTTAAGAATGGGGAGAATCTTAAACTCAGCCCTGTTAAGGATTGGTTCATCAGTCAGTTTATCCTAAATGTTCAAAATGAACTCATGATTGTTGTAATTGTAGCAAGCTGAATGAAAGTGGGGATGAAAAACTGTGATCTGAGAAGTAACCAAAGGTGTCAGATAAATGTGTTTTGCAACACTGCATTAAATAACTGAATAGGAACATTTCACTTTAGTTCATCCCCATTCATCAGTCTATCAGAATAAAGGGTAGTTACTCACCAAAAACTATGGCCAGAACCAGAATGGCCATTAAAACACCCAACAGCACCATTTCTGCATCGCTATACTCCGTGGACCTCCCTGCCAACTCATAACGCAGGGATGAGTTGATGTGCTCTGACTGGTTTTTAGGGTCCATGATCAACTGTCACAACACAAAGAACAAAACCAATTAATACACACATAGCAGTCCTTAAAACGAGTCTCGCTGGTAGTTTGTGAGTACTTTAATGGGGAAAACATCATTTGTAGGAGATGCTTTGTTTTATTTATTTTGATCCATACATGCACTAAATATCTTTGCATTGTGGATTAAACAAGACATATGTGGACACCATAATGATCTTTTTTCTTATTCTGAAAATTTTTTTAGATCAAAAACTAAGATTCAACAGAATAATCTGCAGAGAAAGTAATAGTTACTTGCAGCCTCACTGATAAGATTATCTTGGTGTTGGGTGTAGTTTAGGTTCTTATCTTCTCTTTGCTCCTCAGTGTTAGTCATTTGGGTCTAATCACCACTTTTAGATACAGAGGGCTATGTAATGGTGGACCATGTCTTTTTCTGCTTTTTTTTTATAGAAAATGTGGCTTTGATCAGTCTTGAAAAGTAGCAGTTTTTCTTTTTTCTTTTCAGAAAATGGTGGTACAATCACAATAAATGGCTGCAGGCAGTGGTACTGATTACTGCAGGCGTTAAATATAGTGAGAGAGGAAGGGTGGCTGCAGGTCACAGAGGGTGTTACTACACCCACTGAACTGCATATGGTTGTACCAGTGTGTGCATCATATGTCTATGCATGTAATAAAAACATTTCAGCATGTACCTTTAATTAAAAACACACATGAAATCATTCTGAGCCATGCAATAAAAGTTTGGATATTAACACATAATCCCCTCTCAAGGCACTTTTAATTGGGCCCAAACCAAAGCAGGGTTTTCATGCAAAATTGTGTTTACCTAAAGATCAGAGGTCACCAGAGGGGGATTTGGGTCTGGCTAATCGTACTGAGATACGCACTTGTGCTTTGTCACTGGGGAACACGTAGCTGCGTTGAGGTTATCACGGATTTATCAAGCTGCACAGGCATCCTGATTAGTGTTCCAAGCTGCGCTCAGTCTTTATCTCTGGGGTTAAATGTGTTTATTTACAACTTAATTATAGGTGTGATTTTCACCTCACACATGTAGGAATGTAGGAGTGAAATTTTCTAACAATGGGCCAGTGTTGGAAACTTAGTACCTTAGAATCAAGACATTTTCTTATCATATGAAGAATAGTGATTAAATAAGAACATTCATTCATTTCATTTCATTCTTTTATTTGTTTTGAGCAAAAGAAAAAAAATGAACATTTTTTGTGTACAAGGAACAAATATCAGAGCACATACATTAATAAATAAAGGTGATCAAGATGAAATAGCAATTGCCATGTACACTAGTAATAAAATAAATTCAACATGGACTGCTCAAAAAAGGAGTGGGAAGAAGAAAACTTATTAAATCCCACCTCCATCTCATATTTATATAACATAACACATTACTTTTGCTTCCTTAATGATATAGTAACATGTATTTAGAGTCCTAAAAATATAAATAACAGATAGTAAATATAGAGATAGTAAATATAAATAACAGATAGTCTGCATAGCTTATAATACAACATATTCAACAATAATCACAGTTACCAACAAACCAAACAAGTGACACATACTAACATAGTAAACAACAACAAGTACATACCAACAAAGGTAAGAAAGAACCAAGGATGGAATGGCCCAGCAATTAACTATAAGCCCCGCCCTCCCTGTACTGTGACCAGACAAGTGCTTTACTTTATCAGTGGTTTGTTCTTGCCACTTACAGTAGCAGCAATGCCAAAACATTTTTTTTTTTTTTCTCAGATTTGCACTTTGGCTCTGTGTTTCTGTTGGTATCATGTGACAGAACATTTTAGTCCAGTAACATGATGTAGATATTCAGCAGCAGCCTACATGCAGACTTTTTGACCCCAAAAATGGTGGAACCTGAGTTAAGACATTGACCATTCTGTCATAGAGGTATGGTTGCACAGGCCTGTTTGGCAGCTCAGGGAGGTTAGTCTAAACCACAGGTGTCAAACATGCGGCCCAGGGCCCAAAATCGGCCCGCCAAAGGTTCCAATCTGGCCCGTGAGATGAATCTACAAAGCGCAAAATGCAAAAATTACCCGGAAGATATTAACAGTCAAAGGCATCAAACTCAAAAATAATAGCGTAATAACCTAGAAATAATGACTCCAAATTATCTTCTTGGTTTAATGTGAGAAAAATAATATGGCATTATGCCTATAAATAATGGCAACACCAATGTATTTCAAAGAACATTAAATTCTGATATCCTTTAACAATAAAATGTCAATAACCTGAACAAATATAAACAACCTCAAATACCTAAAGAAAAATGAGTGCAATTTTAACATTATTCTGCCTTTTTTGTGCCTTGGTAGATCTGATCTGTAATGCACATGTACAAATCATAAGTTGAGGCATAATATTGATCAAATTGTATTTGTTTTTCTTCAGAAATTTCAGTTTTTTTCAGGTTAATCACATCTTTTTTTATTTTGGATTGTGTGTAAAATAAAAATAGTTTCATCATTTAATGTTATTTTTTGGACTAAAAAATTTGGAGTTGTCATTATTTATAGGTTATTATGCTATTATTTTACTGGTCCGGCCCACTGGAGGTCAAATTGGGCTGAATGTGGCCCCTGAAAGAACATGAGTTTGACACTCCTGGTCTAAACAATCTGACCATTACGCTTCATATCATGAAAAAAATAGTCCTGATTATAAGACGGAAAGCTTCCAACAGTAAAAAAAAACTTTCCTATTAACCATCTGAAATCTGTATTGTTTTTTTTTCTTGATCTGTTTGGCTGTATTTATTTTAACTAACTTTCTTTTTGTGTTTGTGCTCCATTGTGTTTTTCAGTGCAATCTCAGCTTCATCTTCGATTATTCCCCTGTTATTTCTTTCTATATTTGGCTTGTCAGCGTGGAAAAACAATGGTAATACATCTTTTTCATGAGGGATGGTGATTATAAAACCCTCCTGGATATGAAAATTCATAGACTGCAGGTTGAGGCTGGAGTAGTGTGAAGATTTACAGTTATACTTGCAGCGGCATATGTCGTTGTGTTTACAACAGCACCATTTGCCTCTGAAGAGGTGGTGATCCATCAGAGACTATAGAGTCTTACTGTACAGTACCTTAATGCATTGTAATCTTGTGAGTAGCGTATGTAACATGAATGTATTTATGGATCCAATACATTGTAAAATTAGTCTTTCAGCACAGTTTGACATAGATGATACATTAGGCTCATATTTATTTTTTTATTTATTCATTTAGTGTTACCTTTCTTTGGATGGAAAGTGCAGTTTCAGCATAAATCCAAGAATGTCTCTAATTGACCTGGTGACTCTTGTTTATCACTGTTCACCTTTATACTCAGGGGAGAGCCAAGCACTTTAGAAGCATTAATTATTTATACTGTGTGCCTCATTCTCCTCTTTTTCTTTCTGAACACTCCGCTGGTTCAGGTGTATTAGTGGTTTTCTTAAATGGTTCCTTCAAAGGGAGCAGCGTGTACAGCTAATGTTTTTTAATGCCTCACAAACTCATCTGTATGCACATACACTTGTATTTCTATGCGCACTGGCCTTATTCCAACACAATCCAAACATGCGCAAACACATATTAAAGCCAACTGTGAAGAGGTGCATTTATTCATGAAGTGTTTACCCAGCTCTCCTGCAGTCAATGAGCAAAGTGTTAAATTTTGGGACTTAATTCAAAACATCAGGGTGGACCATGACAAGACTATTTTTTATAACAGTCATTTTGCAGGTGGAAGAAATTGCTGTTCTTAGTTAACAAAGCCTTACAGAGTTTTTACATTGCAAGGGGTCTTGGCAGGCTGTCTATTGCATAAACTGTCTGCGGCCACGGCAACAATTACTGTGGCAATTTGTCTTGATTTTTAAAGAAGTCTCCAACTCAATATATGTACAGTTGGAGATTATAGAAGTGTCAAAGTGTTGAACAAATGATGGATTTCTTGGAAAGTTTAACTGCGGACTCATTTAAGAAAATCAATCTTTCATTACTGAAGCATAAAGCAGCTTCAATTTTGTATAAGTGAAACAAGGCACAGTCTGCACATAGGCATAGAGTTCAGGGGAGATCCAGGGCATATGTCCCCCCTTGATATTTTTCTTTTATTGAAAAAAATCCTATAATATAACTTAGAGGCAAATACATTGACTATTAGGTGGGTGTATGTCTCTGACAGTAGTTCTTTTTTATTTCTAAAATTAAAAAGTATGAATAGGAGCTCAGATGAATGCCGAATCTGCTCATTCTCTAGAAGATTTAAACACTGTTTTAACCCTTACAGACCTATTGTATTTTTCATTTTCAGTGAAAATCAGTTATTTTCCTATGTTTAATGTACGGATCATGCAAATGTTCAGAGTTGATTCCAAGGTTATTTTATCAAAACTGAGCAAAATTAAGAGAAAGTGGCTTTTTCATCCAAATATATCATTGTATTTTACAACCACAGTCCATGGTTTTTAATGGTGAATCAATGTTTCAGAAGATGATGGTGTTTCCACATTCACTATGGAGACTCTACATGTCCAAATGGATCACATCTGATGCTGCTGAAAAGCCAAGAAACTGCAATTTACCTGAATTATTTACAAGTGAGATTAATGGTTCAGAAGTAATTTAACATTTTCAATCACCAGATGCTTTTATTTAAGTCTTTGTGAGTTAATCAGTCGTGGTAAAAATGTGTTATAGGTTTAGTTTTCAGCTACAGTATATCCTAAAACACAAGACAATGTGCAGAAAGTTTGAAGAAACAGCAAAATTTAGTTTGATTAGAATTATTTAAGTGAATAGGTCTCATGTGCAAATTTTAATTGAATTCACTGTTTTCCTTTAAATAAATAAAAATGTCTTACTTGATATCCTACACAAAATGCAGACACTGATGCATAAGAATTCACCAGAATGCCTGAAATGAAGTGTGTGATGCTGAAGAAGTACATATATACATGTTTTCCAATGTACGAACAAAACCTACACCAGTAATCTAACAGTTTGTACTGAAGACATAAGACAAAGCTAAATGTAGTTTAGAGTTTTCCACTGAGGCCAATGATTTTTTTAATGGTGCTGTACCTGGTGACTGCACCCATTAATCAGTAATCAAAGCGACTACCTGCACTAACACATAAAGTCCAGCTGTAAAATGGTCTCTGCTTCCTCTCCCTGTCTGAGCTGCTGAACGCCTTAACCTCACAAAAAAAAAAACTTGACTGGCTATCTGTGGCCAACAACCAAACACAAAAGATTTACAGAGACATAAATATCCTAATATTTAGGCAAAAGGGAGGGTAATAACGATACTGAACACCTCAGTGCAGAAAAATCCACACAACTGCCCATGCACACAGACAAACACACATTCACAAATGCATGCGCAAACACAATAATGCACATGCACGCCAAACAAGCAGCCTCTGCAGTGTTTAGTTGAATAAACATATGACAAAAGACAAAGCTGCAGTGGAAGAAATACGTTCCTTAGTTTATGGCTATTTGTAAAAACACTCATACCACATTAAATGAGCTATAAAACATTAGAAATGATAAACTAAACTGGTACGTGTTAGAAATGAAAGCTTATTTGAATTGACTGAGTCTGAGAAACAGCCTCACACTGATATTATTCGTTATACAGTTATGAGCGTTTCTCCTATGGCTGATGGTTGGAGAAAGAAAGGAAAGTAAACAGTGAGTTCAAACATATGTGAGTGTTTTGACAAAAATAAAATCTGGTCTATTTAATTATGGTTATACAGTGCATCAGTGGTAAACCATTCAGCTGAATATGACCACATCAGCCACAGAAAAACACAAAACTCTGTATATTTATGAAGCATGTAATGCACTAATTTTATTCTTTGATAATAGTGAAATGCATAAGAAAGCATGAACATCTAATTATAACAAAGCCACATCTCTCTCATCAAATATGCATTAAACATATGGTTTTGTTGCAAACTATAAAGTGCAGTTAGTTTTCCTACCTGTAGGCTTCGTCTTGTGCTTTTCAATCCAGTGATCAGATATTCCAGATGCTTTTAAATCCACAACATGAAGTCTCATTATAATGTGTTTGTCAGCAGCTTTTGGACTCTCTTCCCCTTTTGCTGAGTTAGAAATGTCTGCATTTGTCTGCAGCAAACATGCTCTCCCTCTCTCTCTTTCTCTCTCTCTCTCTCTCTCTCTCTCTCTGCTTCCTTTACATGCTCGTGTATAAACAGAGTGTCTCAGTTCTCAGCTACTCTTGCCCTTTTGAAGCAGCTGAGACTGTCACCCTTTTATAAGCCAGCCCTGATGACATCAGAGCAGGACAGTAGCCTATCAGAACACAGAGAATCACTTTGAGCGTGTATCGAATGTCTGCAGGGTACTGACAACTGGACAGCACTCAGTGGGAAGTCTTATTTTTTTTTACCTCTGTTTATTCATGGAAGGTTTTATGAACCCTGTGTCTTACCACCCTGCTTCACATTCACACTTTAGGGCCGCCAAATAAAACCTCAGACTTCTGTTTTTGGCTGGTGCTGCTGCAGCAGTGAAACCTGAAAGTTGCACCCAGTCTTCAAAGTTGTATAGACCTGAAGCTTATTGACTGTTTCACTGTGTTTGGATCAGTGCAATAGAAGTACACAGCTGTGTTGACCCACCCCAAACTGAGTGTAAAAACATAGAGAATGGACTTTAAAACCCACAGGCCTAATAGTAGAATTAAGGCCACACAGGGGAACTTATTTAATGTGATGAATATTTTGGTTGAACGTATCACAAGTTATTATTAATTACATAAAATGAGCCATAAAATATTTGAAAACACGTGTACTTATTGGAGTTATGATGAGTTAAACATTCTTTTATTTTATTGATTTCAAGTTGGATTTAATTTCAGTTTTAGTTCAGTTTTTAAATGAATAAGACTTGACTTGTGTCTCTAGTTTTCATTTAACTTTAGTGCTGTAATAATAATAATAATAATAATAATAATAATAATAATAATAATAATAATAATAATGGATTAGATTTCTATAGCACTTTTCAAGGCACCCAAAGCATTTTACATTATTGGTCCATTATTCATTCACATTATTCATTTGCGTTATGTAATAAGGAAACATATAGTTAAAAAGCAAAAAAAAGTATAATGACATCAAGTATGATTTACCAGACCCTTACAGAATGGCATTTTAATTCTTTGTATATGTTGCCAAGACAATAAAGAATATTCCATTTCGCTCTTTTGTTAAAGGTCCCATATTCTGCCAAACTATCTTACTATCTTAGTCTAACACAATGAGTCTTACCAACAAATCTGGATGAACTACCGTGTTGACTCGTGGGGTTCTAGATGTAGTCATTTTTATGCTGCTGTGTATTCGTGCATGCTGTACCGCATTTGTCCAGCAGTCACCGCCAAAACATTCTGGCCATAGCAACATGACTGTATGGCAATTGTATTCCAAAATTACTAATATCTCCCAAAATATTGGTCCTTGCTGTTTTTGCTAGTGTTTTCCTTGACCAAAAATACACAAATACGCCAAACTGCAGCCTTCAGCTCTTTCCGGATTTTGTGTGAACCCCCGGACACACATACACACACCTGCACACAGAGGCCACTTGGCTTTTATAATATAGATCAGGTATCTTTGTGATTTTCTGACAAATTAAGGCAGTTATTACTCTGAAAAGAAAATCACATGTATTAAGGTTAGTATCTTTTTGATATATCCTGGTAACAAGTACATTTTCCACAGCTTATTTCATTAATAGTCCAGTTTTGATCAACTGTAATAATATAATCTCCTTTTTCTGTCATTTTCTCCTCTTCAGCCTGTTAACATTCCACTTCCCTCTCAACAGTTTCTCACCTTGAAGATCTTTTATGAGGTAAAATGGTATGCAGATAATTTTCATGTCGACCAGGAAATGCCAGAATGTATACCTTCTTTCTGTAGTTCCCTCCTCTCGATCCAAATCAAAAGAAAATATAAAAATAGATGGAAAAGTGAAACGGCACCTCCAAGCTTCCATGCTGAGACAGACAGCTTAATTACATCCTCTTTACTGATCAGTAATCTGTAATTACAGCTGTCAGTCAATTATTTATTCCACCTACCTGTCTGAAAATCTGGATCACAGGATAGTTTTCCACCAACCCCAAACACATGCAGTTAGTAGATGGAGAAGCCTTGTGTCCTCCTAGTCTACTTGAATGATGATATAATATTATTATTATGGAATTTTTGCCCAGTGACGCTAAGAACAAAAAACTGCAGCTTTAAAGAGGTCATAGTTTGTTTATTTGTGTATTTGGACCCTAATAGTCCATAAAGTTTGAATTTAAACCCTCCAGGTGCTGCAAAGCTATCTTTATATTCATTTTGGCAAAAAACTGAGTGGATTTCTACAACCCATTTTAATTCCTGTGTAATTTGTTAAGTTAAAAACAAGTTATGTCACGTCATTTGCACAATAAGGTCAAGACTTCCGACGAACAATTCTCTGAGTACGCCATAACTGATTGTCAGCAGCAGCGGTTGTAGTCCATACTGAAAATATGTCCAAAGTTCAAGTTGATTACCTAAAATGTTCAGTTGTTGGTTGTATTAATAAACACAAGTGGCTGAACGGGACAGAAAGCATGGGCAACAACCTAGAGGGGGTGGGCCGTGAAGTAGCTTATTTCCATTTAAAGGGCCAGTGCTCAAAATGACCTTTCTGGTGTCATTACTCAGAAATAGGGTTGAAGATGGACCTGTGGAGTCGAATTAATGAAGAATTCAGGCCCAAGCATAGCAATAACAGTTTATGTAGACCACAGGGAATGTTTTAACATGCGTAATTCCATTTAAAAAAGCAAAATATCACTCCTTTAACTCTTCAAATTCTTAAACAACACAAATAATTGCACTGATTTTCATACAATTTCCTCAGTAGGAGTGATTCTTTATATCACTGATTTTTACCAATATAGCTCCAGGCAGATGACAATGTTAAGAGTAAGCAAGTTAAGAGTTCAAAGAAACTGGAAATTGGTCGGTCTGCAGAAAACACCTTTATGTTAATGTGGTTAATGCTGAGAGGCTGCAGCTAAAACATGAGAGCGCTCATATGAATTGTACCTCTTGCCTTATATGATTAAGAGGATGGAGTTAGAATTGCTTTGCATTAGCGTTGAATCAAGTTTGTAATTATGAGGAACAGGCAGTAACTAAAAAGCTGCTTTACATCCCACAGCATGTATTTGTTTCCATTAGCTTAATTGAGTTGAGCTAAATGAACCAGTGTTCCTGGGTTAATTCAAAACATACTGCTGCCCATATACCCAGTACAACAGATTTAACCACCTGAATACCTCCAAGTCAGAGGGCTGTATTTAACCACTATTAACTAGCCCTGTGGTAGAGAACAGCACTGACCTGCACAACCACAGTTATGACATGGACATTTGATTTATTTATTTATGTGGTCAGTAAGTTAGCTAATTTTTTTTTTTTTTTTTATCAAGTATTTCAGTTTGGATTTTGATTTCAGTCAATAAGTATTTTATTGTCTGTTGTCTGCTCAGTTATTGTTTTATATCTGTGTTAATTTGGTGTTTTCAGGTTTTATAAAGAAAGCCACTGGCAATTTTAGGGAGATGTCTTTCTTATTTATGTTCACTGTTAACCTGGAATCATGGCAGTAACAATCTCCATTGAATGAACATTTTGAAAATGTTTGTTCCAAAGATAAGGACTGAATTAGAAAAAAAATAATTTAGGTTTTCAGCTCCTGACGCATGGAACAAGCTTCAGTCTGAGCTTTATCTACAATCACTGATTCCATTGATTGATTTTAAAGAGAGCGTTAAAACTCTGGAATCAGTACTGTTGGTTTGTAAATGTTTCTATTGTGTATGTTTTTTCTGTGTTTGCAAATGCTTTTATTATTGTAAAACTATAATGATGTGACTGTATCGCTGCCGTTTTGGCCAGGTCTCCCACGAAAAAGAGATCCCCCATCTCAATGCCGATCAACCTGGTTAAATAAAGGTTAAATAAAAAAATAAAAACAAACAAACAGAAAAAAAAAGCCTATAAGAGCAGAAAAAGGTATGATTAAAGAATGTATGACATCAGATGTGAAGCCATTTGTGAGCTGGAACAAGCTAAAACCCCCCATTGTAAAGTCCCATAAGTTGCAAAACTATTTCATACCAGAAACATCACCAGTGTGCAAAGGTTATACTAGTTTTACCTGCAATTCTGTTCCATTTTAGCTCATTCTGTAATGTTCATTCTTCGTTATCTTTTGGTTTTTGCATTTTACTTGTTTGTGTCAGTTATTAAAGACTTAATATGGGGTATATGAGTAGGTGTACACATGAGAGATATCATTATCAAGGGTTCCTCAAAGACTGAATGTGACTAATGTGGCTGAAACTTAAAGTGCTACTATTTTTGTGCATAGGAAACTGCTCTGTTACAGTAGTGGTTTAGTGATATTACTTTTAATAGTATTTATAAAAAAAAATCTAAATAAAAGATATTAGATATTTGGGAATAAAATGACAGACCTGTCTTAGTGTACCTTTTAGTACCACAGTGACATTATTATATTAGAGAAAAATATGCAATAATTTTGTTTCCTAAATGTAATAAAAGCTCATGAACAAATGTCAAAAGTTTGTTTTTTTTTTGTCCTGTTACAGTGAGTTAACATCCAGGAATAGCCACAAACACTCTGCAAAGTGAAAGAACAACCACAAACACCACAAAATGTACCAGGTTGATTCTTCAGACAAACCCTTCTCGGTGGTTTCATGCGTCACTGTACACAATGTTCCTAGTTTTATGCTGATAACAAACTGCACGTTAACAACAAATTCTTCCCACACATACACAACATACAGGACGATGAAAGATAACTGTTTGTGTGAGAGAATATTTGACACAGTTTTGCATCAACAAACCCCTCAACCATCCAAGTGATGGTAAAGCAGTTCTTCAAAACCTCATTGATAAATGTAAGAATTTAATAATAAAAAAAGTGAAGAGAGTAAAAATAATAAATAAAGCGAGGTAAAAAGTAAGAAAATGACACATACAAGCTCAGGTAAAATTCACACTTATTAAAAGTGATGGTTTTTTTTTTTATGTTTGTGTTTTGTGCTTGCTATATCTGCTCACTCATATGTCTCTTGCAGAAGAAACAGGAAACCTTTGAACCACAGTGAAAGCCTCACGCTACCTTTTCTATCTATTCTTTCTTAACCCCCTCTGTCACTTTAAGGACATCATTAGGGGATGTTTGTCAAGAGGCCCTGAGCAACATCTTCACAACCAAACAGACTAATTAGTTGCAACATTCTGGTGACCATTCATTATCTGTGTTTGACCATCTAGCTGATCTTCTGTCATTATTCTGGCTCAGATCAGTCATTATATTTGTGTGCATGTGAGCACTTTTGTCAACTGTTCCGCAAACAGTTCACCAAGAGGGCTTTCCACCTGCAGAGGAAACCACTGCTGGTACCCTGAAGAGCAAACACTAAGGGTTCACGTATTTAGGCAGAGAGAGGAAACAAAATGTGTCAGTCTCAGCTTGATGCTTTCTCTTTGTATGTCTGTTTAGTTTTGTCTCTTTCACATCTTCCTTTGGGAGAAGAGGCAGTATGGCCATAATCTCTTGTCTTTCCCAAATACATTCCTGTCTGCATGTCTTCCTGTCCCTGTCCATCACTTCCTCTCTTTCCACATCCTCATCTCCAAATGCCACAAATTTAGATACCCACATTGTGGGTCTCTTTTTCTCTTCTCTGAGCTGATTCTCATCTACAGAGATATACAATGAACAACAAAATAAATGCACGAACCCAGAAGGTTAAAAGGTAAATTGACCTATAATGAAATATGCCTACAAACAGTGTTTATAGGTGGACTAAATGATTGGTTTTGCTCAGTTCTGGTGACCCAATTCCAGTGTTGGGAGTAACGCATTACAGAAGTAATCCATTAAAGTAATGGATCACTTTTTTGCTGTAACAGTAGTGTAAGCATTACTAATCAATTTTAAGCAATATTTTACTCAGTACATGTTCAATAACGCTTGCATTACAACACACTTTTCGCCTACAATTTTATTGCTCAAATGAAAAGAAAAAAATAGCAAGACCATGAGACCTTTAAAGAGTGATATTTTGCTTTTTTTTTTTTTTAAAGGAGTTATGCATTTTAAAACACTGCCCTGTGGTCTACATAAACTGTAAGTGCTATGCTTGGGTCTGAATTCTTCATTAATTCAACTCCACAGGTCCATCTTCAACCCTATTTCTGAATAATGACACCAGAAAAGTCGTTTTGAGCGCTGGCCCTTTAAATGCACATGAGCCACGTTACACCCTACCCCCTCTAGGTGGTTGGCTGTGCTGCTCTATCCCATTCAGCTACTTGTGTTCGCAATGAATTCAACCTGTGACACAAAACACAGCAATGAATTCAACCTGTGACACAAAACACAGCAATGAATTCAACCTGTGACACAAAACACAGCAATGAATTCAACCTGTGATGCAAAACACAACCTACAACTGAACATTTTAGGTAATTGGTTCGAAATTTGGACATATTTTCAGTTTGGACTACAACTTCTGCTGCTGACAAACAATTATGGCATACTCTGAGAAATGTTTGCCAAAAGTCTTGACCTTACATGTGCAAATGATCTGACATAACTAGTTATAAACGTAACAAATTATGCAGGAATTAAAATGGGTTGCAGAAATCCATTAATCCACTGTGCACGCACCATTTATGACAAGAGTCTGTATGTAACTCAAAAGTAATACAGGAGTACGCATTGCAATTCTGAGACAGTAATATTGTAATTGTAAGGTAAGAAATTACTTAAACTTGAATAACAGTAACAAGTAATCTGTAATGTATTACAGTTTGGAAGTAACTTGCACAACACTGCCCCATTGTCATTGACCGCTCTCTGCGCTGCATGGACCATAACATTAAGTTGGTCAGTCAGCCTGACCAGTACACAGGTATTCCTTGGACCAGGGCCAGTAGAAGTCCACCCCAAAACATGCACTTTTGTCAGAAGTCACTATGCCACAGATGTCACAAGGTATTAACACCACTGAGATGTTCTGGACTAGCAGAACAGAAGAACATGACCAGCTCCAAGTTTTGCCACAGGTGGAATGGGACAACATTCCACAGGCTACTATCAACAGTCTCATGAACTCTATGCGCTGGAGATGCACCACTTTACAAGATGCTAGTGGAGGACACACTTGGGACTCAGGGTGCTGAACTCAGTCTGTTGACCCCTGGTATGTTCAGGACAGGCTCTGATAACTCACAAATTAGGTACAAATTGTTAGTCATGTTACTGTTGCTTGAATATTAAAGCCAGACTAAAATAATGATTGATTGAAATATTTCCTGACTGATAAACTGTAAAATAATTTGAAACACAAAATCTGTACTTTTGTTCAGTGTACATTGCTGCCACTCCTTTTCAGTAGTTTTATTCTGCTTTGACCTGAACTGTCTATTACTATAACTGGTCCATCCATCCATTATCTTCCGCTTATCCGGAGCCGGGTCGCGGAGACAACGGTCTAAGCAGGGATGCCCAGACTTCCCTCTCTCCAGACACCTCCTCTAGCTCTTCCAGGGGGACCCCGAGGCGTTCCCAGGCCAGCCGAGAGGCATAGTCTCTCCAACCTGTCCTAGGTCTTCCCCGAGGTCTTCCCTGGTGAGACATGCCTGAAGCACCTCCCCGGGGAGGCATCCGAAATAGATGCCCGAGCCACCTCAGCTGGCCCCTCTGAATGTGGAGGAGCAGCGGCTCTACTTTGAGCTCCTCCCTGGTGACTGAGCCCCTCACCCTAACTATAACTGGTCATTTTGATATAATGACGCCTTTTGTAACAGGCTTTGTGGTGTTCCCTGCTTTTTTCAGCTGGTTATCCTTTCAGTGTTGTCTTCCTAAAGTACCTTAGAAATGTTATGCAGTGCTAAAAGTGGAAAAGAACATGTTACCCGACAAATACAGTGACTGAATTGAGCCTTATACATATCAATTTTACATAAAGGCTCAGTATGTAAGATTTGCACATGCTCATGCTTTTTGTTTGCATTTAATTTGCTAGGACACAGTAATTGTTGACATCATGTGACTCCATTTCAAAGCTAATGGTATCTTGTGTTGTACACTGTAGCCATGCGAACAGATGCACTGAAGAAGATGACAGAAGCGTAAGAATTTTCAGAGCATAACCAACCAGCTGTCTTGACACATAAAATAATTTTGCGTCATTTTTCACGGATGGAGGCAGTCATCATAGCTAACACCAACAAGCAATTGGCTCAACACAGACTGTAATGCAAATTTTACATAAACTTGTGTCAGTCATCCAAACTGAAGCTGAAAGCTGCAGGGCTTCACAGTTTTTTAGTATCATCTGAGAGGTCACAACATTTCCGCATCTGTTTCTTGTCTGGTTATTCAGGTTCTAAAAAACCAGTGTTGTGATGCCCACATTTTGTGTAGTCGCAGGTGTTTTCAAACAGAACAGAGGATAAATATGGGTTTGACAGTTCATTGTGTCAGACATGACCTGGACAAACCTCTACTGCTTTACTCTGTCTTGACGTCAGAGTTTGGAAAAGTAGGTTCAGTTTTCCATAGCAGCAAAGTCAGGTTCATTTAGATTTTTATTTATGCTCCAGGCAGGTTTTTGAGCCAGTAAGTCACGACTTCCAGCCACGACTCACAACTTTGTAGCGTTCCAGGCAAGTCACGCCAAACTGCCTGAGGTGGTAGCTACGTGTAAACAAACCAGCATGACAGACCGTACGGGGCTCATGCTCATTTACTTACATAATTTCTATTGCCAGAGGTGTTTGCTCTTTGCTTATTTGAGGGAAACAGAGGAGGAAAAATGGTGCAGAAGGCAAGAGATGCTGTTAGACCTTTTTTGTTACATTATTTGTATATTGTATATGTGTACATATTTGATATCAATTTATTCTTGCACTCAATGGACTGAAAACTAGCTAATGATAGAGTAGATGCTGATTATGCATAACATTTGCAGATAAATATCGTTAAAGAAATACCTTATTTTAATAAACTATTTGCAAAAACACAATATCCATGGGGGCCACCATTGTTGTTTCACAGGGTACATGACGGCAGAGCGCAGAACTGGGAGTATGTCGATCTAGTACGAGTTCATGGGTGGGAATTCATGGGTTTGACTGCCATTCCAGTGCATTTTCACTGGTACACGGCTGGAAAAACAGCTATGGGTTGCCTGGAATGCAGCATTAGTCTTTTGATTTGGACTAAGAGTAGAGATCTGCAGATGGAGGTTCTGCATTTTTCAATTCATGCTTCCTTTCGGTTTTTGCAGCTTTAAATCTATCTAACCATATCTTCTTATCTCTTCTGCTTTCGATATTTATTAAAAAAAAAAGATCACCAATAGGTCAAAACTCAATCCAGAGTGCAGACTTGTGTTCTCATGAGAACTTTGTGACTGATACGTACTGATAAGCTGCAAGATAAGATGAACTTATCAACTGCAGTTCAGAGCACATGTTTCGACAGCTCTGATTCACAGATGAGATGTTATTGTCGCTGAAATATACCACAGGGAAAAATAAACAGACTAAACCATGCTGGGGTTTTTTCAATTTGAAGATTGCTGCAACAGAAATGATTTTTTTTTCTTTTAAAGCAAATGAACGTTAGGGAAAAAACACATTCCCTGCCTCAGCTGTGTTTTCTTTTTCATTCTCCTCTATGGGAGGCCCAGTCTCCACAGCATATCCTGTACATAATGTGCATCAGGTCCATTGAGACAGTACTGTGCCGTTTCCTGCTGCTTTACCCTTCTAACTGATTTGCCTGTTTTTACACCTTGTCTTTCCAGTGCCAACTTCTGACAGTGGCTGCAGCGTTCTCGCGTGAACAGGATTTAGGTCATGTAAGCTGTGTGTATTCTTTTCCTAGTGATCCTGCCCCAGAAGGAATCATACTCCATTACGTTGATGAATGCAGTGGTTAACTCACTACTTATATGTCAGTTCCCAAATGAAATTTTCTCTTTATCTAACCTTTCTTTAGTGATTTATCACCATTTATTTATAATATTATCCACTGTATTTTGTATTTTATCAGTTTAAATCATGTATTATCCTGTATTTAACTTACTGAACATGAATATGTTAATAAAAGCTCAGATTAAAGTTGAAGGCTATTATATCAGAAACAGAGAAACTGAAGAAAAAGTGACTTTTTCAGTCCAGTCTCTCATTAACTGACCATAAACTCAGTGTCTCCATCCACTGTCACTGATTCAACTCCATGGGTTTTTCTGGTGAATCAGTGTTGTAGAAGATGACTGTGTTTCCACGGTGACTACAGAGCCTCTGAATGTCCAAATCTAATGACCATGAAAAGATGGATAACTACTTGGGTGGTCTAACAATCATGGTAAAAAAATACATTTCAGATAACCTCAATTAGAACCCTGCATTAGGTTTTGGCATTCGAAAGATGATTTAGGAAACAATTTGGAAGAAAAAGGAGATGTTTTAGAGGTTGCACAAGTTGCTGGAAGTTTCCTGGAAATTGACTAATTTTGCATTTTCGGCATAGCCGAGCTGACCTGCTAAGAGAAGCAGCAGTACAATTAAAACTAAGGTTTGAGTGCTTCATCTAGCAATATATGTACTAAGTAAGGCTGCCGACGTCTTTGGTATTTGAGTGAAGAATTGGGTGGCCTGGCATTCTTCGACTCCAGTGTGACACAAGAGCAGAAGCAGCTGATGGTTCACAACATTATAGGAAATGAAGGTTCAGAGGTTCCACTAAAGCATTGTGATGCCCTTAATCAAGCAGATTATGAAGGGAAGCAGATCAGTGATTTTGTCACCACCAGCATGATGCATTTCTTTGAAACTTTGGATCTGCCACAAACATTCTTCAGAATTCCTCCAGAAGACTGGGCTAATGATGCAGACTTTCAGAAGGCTGCTCAAATTGTGCATTCCAGAAAATTGGTCAGTGATGTCGCTGAAAGAGGGTTGAAGCTTATTCAAGACTTCAACTGCAGCCGAACAAAAAATGAAGATCACAAACAGTACTTGCTCCAAGTTGTCAAAGAACACAGGAACATTTTTTGTAATTTCAATAAAGCAACAGTGGTTGCTGGACTTTCTAAGTAACATTTTTATGTGAGTTGCAGTTTGATTTTGAGAATAAAATTATAAATTATTCTAATATGCCTTATTCATTTGGCTAGTTATACTGTAGTATATAGAGCAATCTTCACGTGTCTTGTGCAACCTCTAAATATTAATTAATTTGCATAAAATCTGGACCGAAGTAATTTGGCCAGATATGGAACCAAATGCAGGGTTCTAATCCAGAGAATCTTAAAAAAAAATTTTTGGACCACCCTAATAACTACTGTATGTATTGATAGGATTAGTGGATGAACAGGTATTAAACAGTTTAGATCAGTAGATGGTTTTGGTCAGTGATGGATGTTTGGGTCTTTATAGGTTAAAGTGGGATCCAATTAATATTACAGCAACTGAAATGCAAAAATAAATTACTTCTTGATAGTAACCATTAAAATGAAGCATTTCCATAAAAAAACACAGTACTGACAACATATATTTCACTTTTTTTTTTTTTTTTTTAACTCTCTAGACCTTATTTGTGTGTTTTACATCGCCTGCCTCACCCCTACCTGTTGTTTTGACATATGCGATGAATGGAGGTGTCAAACAATGAGGTGAGAAAAGTCAAAGAGTCACGACAAGCAGGAATATTACAGAGAATAAACTGGCTCAGAGGATGACCCTTCAATATATCCAAAGTTATGTGTGATATTTATGTGTCAGAGTGTGTAGTTTTGGGACGAAAGCCCAAGGGGAATAACATTTTACAAATCAGAGGTGAAGTGTGGAAATATAAACACTCTGCCACTCAGCACCTTTCTTTCAATCCTCTTGTTTTTTCTGTGTCTGATCATTGTTATGTTTTCCACCATCCACTCTCTTTCATTTTCTCTCTACTGTCACTGCCTCTGCTTCTTCTCTCATCACTCTTGCTTTTTTTGGTTTCCTTTCTTTTGTTCCCTCCCACTTCTGTAACCGATCGACTCTGCCGCTCATCTTTCATCCCTCCTCTTTTTCCGCCCTTATCCTGTGCTTTTATCCCCTGCACTTTTCTCTTACATATGTCACTTGTCCTCCCACTATCAATCCTTGGCATTATTATTTATTTATTTATTTATTTATTTATTTATTTTACATCTTTGGATCAGCAAAAGTATTGAGTCAGCATCAAGTGTTCTTAAACCATAAGGAGTATGATTTTTGTGGCACTATCCAAATGATTTTTTCTTTCTATTTAGCCTTTCCTAAGTCATTTATCACCATTTATTTTAATATTATCCTCTGAATTTTGCATTTTTTCCAGTGAAAATCATTAATCTATTTTCCTATGTTTAATTGACTGATAATGTAGATGTTCATAAAAACTCAGAGTAAAGTCAAAGATTATTATATAAAAACAGAAAAAAAAACAGATGAAAAAGTGGCTTTTCCAGTAAAATATATCAAGTGAACATAAAACAAGTGTGTCCATGCACTGTCACTGATCCAACTCCATGGATTTTACTGGTGAATCAATGTTGTAGAAGATGATGGTGTTTCCATGTTCACTACGGAGCCTCTGAACGTCCAAATGGGTCATATCTGATGATCATGAAAAGATGACAAACTGCATTTTACACAAATTATTTACATCGATGGATAGGATAAGTAGATGAACAGTTTAGATTAGTAGATGCTTTTGGTTGATGATGGATGTCTTAAGCGAGTCTTAAACACAGGTTTTGGTCCAATATATGATAGAATAACTCATAAAGACCCAGAGCTACTTATATATCAGTTCCCAAATTAAATTTTCTCTATATCTAGCCTTTCTTAAAGTGGTTTATCCCCATTTATTTATTATATTATCCTCTGTATTTTGTATTTTATCAGTATAGATCATGTATTTTCCTGTATTTAATTTACTGATCATGAAGATGTTCATAAAAGCTCAGATTAAAGTTGAAGGTTATTATATTAAAAACAGCTAAAACTGCAAAAAAGTGACTTTTTCAATCAAATCTATCATTAGCTGACCGTAAACCATGCATTTCCATCCACTGTCGTTGATCCAACTCCATAGGTTTTACTGGTGAATCAATGTTGTAGAAGATGACAGTGTTTCCATGGTAACTACAGTGCCTCTGAACGTCCAAATGAGTCATATCTGATGACCATGAAAAGATAACAAACTTCATTTTACACCAAATATTTACATGGATTGATAGGATTAATGGACCAACAGGTATTAAACATTTACATCAGTAGATGATTTTGGTCGGTGATGGATGTTTGGACGTTTATGGGTTAAATTTGTGGTATTTGTATGTGCTTAAGAAAAAAAAAAAACATCTAGAGCTGGAGTGATCATGGTGAATCACACTAATCCACAATGGATAAATACACCATCTTATGCTTCCTCTTCCTGAACACTTCACCTCTTCCTCTCGCCCTCATGTGTGGAGGTGTGTGATTAGGTAAACCAACACATGATTTATACCTAACTAAGGATTAACCCTTTTCCATTAAGAGTCCATCCTCAAAGTATACCGTCATTCAAGGCATCTGACTCTACTTTCATCATACATACAGCTTAGTGCTAGAAAACTACATTTGTTTTGCTAATGGGCTCATTCTTACTGATTGTGACCATTAAGACTAATGGAACTTCAGGTATCAAAATGAGATTTATTTTTTAAACATTTTTTTTTCCAGCTGTACATCTCAGAAAAAATACTGCAGCTTGGAAACGATGTGACAGGAAACGACTTGAGGCCCCAAGCTGTTCAGGGGCTCCCAAGGTCCTGCCAAGCTTTATTCTACTGCAGTGTGTCTCGAAATGTGGTAACTGTGAAGACCTTAACCCTATGACATGGCAGTAGGAAGGGCCCCATTAGAGTGTTGAAGCAGCACATCCTCATGGAAAACAATATTCATGATATCAGCCCACAGAAAGTACCACTGATAGCACTGAAAATACTGTGACAGTTTCATTTCAGCTTTGTCATGACTAATGTTTTATTCAGATTGGGCATAAAAACATATTGGTTATGGTTAGGAAATGATCATGGTTAGAGCAAAAATTAGAGAGATTGTTGACTGATAGATGATTATTATCACAGAAATGGGAGTAAATGGTTAAGGTTAACTTTAGAAACAAATACAACTTGGTTAGGGTTAGGAAAAGATTGTGGTAAGGACTTCCAAAAGAAACATGCAAATACTTATTTTCAGTTTGATATTGCAAAACTATTCTGTTCTGAATGCCAAATTTGTCCCCAACCTCCTCCATCTAACATTTAATTACAACACATGTTTTTTTTTTAGCATGCACTTATTCAGACAACTGCAAAAGACTTACATGAAAATAAATTTTTTCAATGCCCTTCAATGGTAACAGCTGTTTTTTTTTGTGTGTGGTTGGGCTGTTGATGAGCGCTGGCCTCATCATTTTTAGATATACAGTCTTAGCAAGAGTATTATGATATATTACAATGTATGTGGGTATTTTTCAGTCTCTGTAACAAGATACAACTGAAATACAGTGGCATGAAAAACAACATTTTCAGGAAAAAAAAACTCTGGGATATTCAGTATTTGATGTGACCTTCGTTAATGCTTAACATGTCTTGAACTCTTCTGCATAGATGTGAAATTTGATGAACTAATCCTCTTGTGTTTTACTCCAGGTTTCATTCATTCACATCAAATCAAATCAAATCAAATCAAAGTTTATTCATACAGCACCTTACAACAACATCAAGAAGCCCAAAGTCCTTTACATCCAAAAGCATGATTAAATTATAGGATAGAAACAGGTTAGTCAAGTACCATAAATATGCATAAAACAATAGGATACAATACACAGTGTTAAAAAAAAAAACCCACAGATTAAAACCTAATAGTGTCCATTGTTTTCTATTGTTTGAGTTACTATTGGTCAGACTTTTGTCACAGAGGTCACACTGCATACTGATTGCCTCCTCTGCAGAAGTGTCGTATAGTTTATGTTTTTTGTGAGGTTTTAATGCTGTGCACAAAATTTCCCTGCATTTTTGGATTTTATGCTAGTTACAAGTGTGTGAAAAATAACACAGCTGAGGGTGACCTAAGAGTTATTATTTGTAATATTCTTATTGTTTATATTTTATATCTTTACATTAGTCTTTTGCTGTTCTGTTTATTTAGTCAGTTCAACTTACTACGATTACTGTTCTACTGTGAACATTAACCTGTCTCTGCAGAGTACAAAAAGAGTCAGAAGAGATTTTGTTTTGATTTTTCTTTGTATTTATCGTTGACTTTTCACATTTAACATTTTCAGCACCGTTCACCTGTTGTTCCAATCACCCTATTACCTCTATTCCTACAGTTCCTGATCTTCTGGAGAATCCTACCACTTTTGGCTCCATATGTAATAAAATTCAATATAAACCACATCCAATCCCTAACCCTGTTCTTCATCTGAGTCCATGTAAAAGTCCATTACAGTATCTGATGTTTGTGTATGCTAATTTTGTAACACTCCCTGCTAGCTGTTCATGTTTATTTTCTGTAGATTGTAGCCCTGGTAACTGAGAACACTATCTTATTTTAACATTATGTAAATATAATATTAAAATGATACACTCTAACAGTAAAGCTTGAAAACTTACTGTCACTCTGTCATTTATTTCATCTGTTTTCTATCCTTTTTCCATTTAACTGATGGTACCCAAATGGTTGACAGTACCATCTGCTGCCCTTTTCAGGCGTTGGATACCCCAGGATACTTTTTCACCTCTTCTTCTGCCTAACACACTCCATGGCGGTTATTATACAAAGACGTCATTTACAGTACTGCTCTGTTATTTTATTGCACCCAAAAGGCTCAGAGAATTCCTGTCTGTCCAAACACAGCTGCTCAAACTACTTTGGATAAGAACCAAAGCTCAGAAAAACTGGCTCCACACCTAGGACTGACTGATGTGTCAGAAAGACAGCCAAGGTAGATGTTTAGGCTGAGGTGTCTAATCTACTGTGTAAGCACACTTCAAAACAATACTGGAGTTCGTTTAGATAAGAGCTAATGAGTGCTTTGTTTGTGTGTTCTTTGTCTATTTAGATAAAGGTTTAACCCTATAACATCAAATGTATCATATCTGATACATGAGTTCTGAAGCATTCTACATGATCAGTGTGATTTTTTTTTTTTTTTTTTTTAAAAACCTGATGTACACGATTAGATACATGCAACATACAAATAATCCACCAGGGGGGAGGAATTCGTTCACTAGAGGCCTTTCCAGTGACACTACAAGATTGACATTAATGAGGAAGGAGGGAGAACTTTGCCAATTTTGAAAAGGAATTACCAATTTGTTAGACATGACTGTGTTATATTATGTTTTTGTTTATTCAGAAATAATAATATTTGAGCATTGAGACCCGATGTACCAAATATGACCCAAAATTGAAACTCATACATGGAAATTGATATTTGAAAAAAAAAAAAAAAATTTGGGGTTGTTCAGAAGGACCAATAAAGGCTCCAGTTTTAAAGAACTGGAATTTTCTGTCAATAATTTAATGGTTCAGGCTTTACAGGGTTAATTACCTCCACCAAGGAGGTTATGTTTTTGTTGGCGTTGGTTTGTCTGTTTGTGTGCATGATAACTCAAAAAGTTATGGATGGATTTGGATGAAAATTTCAGGAAGTGTTGATACTGGCACAGGGAACAAATGATTAAATTTTGGTGGTGATCAGGGGTGGGGGTGTGGGGGGACCACTGCTCTGCCTAGGTGGAGGTCTGCGCTCTACGAGTGCTTTTCTAGAACAGACAGCACAGACCTCCTCCAAGGCAGATCAGTGCTCCCCCCCACCCCCCACCCGCAATCACCACCAAAATTTAATCATTTGTTCCTTGTGCCATTATCAACATTTCCTGAAATTTTCATCCAAATCCATCCATAACTTTTTGAGTTATCATGCACACAAACAGACAAATAGACAAACCAACGCCGACAAAAACATAACCTCCTTGGCGGAGGTAATTAACATTAACATCAAATGTAATTAATGTCAATATTTCCTGAAATTTTCATCCAAATCCGGGGCACTGATCTGCCTTGGCGGAGGTCTGCGCTCTCCGAGTGCTTCTAGTTCTAATCTCATTTTTACCTTTTTAAATAAAAAAAAGTCTGACAAATGTTATTGCATGTTTTTTCATGTGAAACCTGTGGAATTACTCACTGAGCATGTCTCGTGGTTGAAAGATGGTTATGGTGAACACTTTATAATCAAAATTAAAAGCACTCCCACTAAGAGAAAGCACTGATACTTTTTTACCAAGAGGAGTGGGAGAAATAAAGGAATGTGTCTTTAGATGACTTATGTTTAGACAAAATTAAAGAAAACCTGATTTTAAAATATGGTTATCTGTAAACACAAGGTGTGGTTTATCTGTAAAAAGAAAGGTCAGATATGTATATAGATTTATCAGTAACACTTTCCTCTCCTGGATGAATAAATCTTTTGTTTTTTCTTCCTGCATGTCCATTGACCTTTGACATCTACATGCCTCTCACAAATAAATTTAACTGTAAAGAACAGAACCCTGACATACAAAGTACACTTGAGACACTTTAATCTGAGGCCCACATGGATCAGCATTAGTATAGAAACACACACCCATTGTGACCTCACCTTCACCTCATGCATTTCCTAACCAACACGCCCACATAAAGGCACAACTTGTGCTTCAAGACTTCTGAGGAAATTGTATTGACATCACTTCTCAAGTAAATGGCATGACCTACTGCAGTTTGCACCCAAACTGATTAGATGCACTCTTTAAATGCAATGCATTTGATCTGCATATGCACAGATTATCAACCCTCATAATTTGTATCTGGAAACAGAAATGTCTCAGACTTTGTGTCTTTTTAATATAAAGCTGCATTATGATATAATCTCATGTTTTGTGCACAGCCTTCAGCTATCTGTCTAACATATGTTCAGGATTTACAGTTAATCTATTAATTTCAAAGTATTTAGCCTCAAAGTAGCACTATTTTCAGAAATTGCAAAATGCAGAACAGTGCTTCATCTTTGCGCCTTATTTTTTCTCTCAGGCATGTTGTCGTCTGATGATCAGCTCGAATAAAGGTCACAGTTTCGAAAGACCACAGCGGCTCCATTGTCTGTCTGACATAAACAGAATAGTGACTGACAACACATCTTCCCCTCACCCATGTAAACCTACATTTATGAGGACCGATATAGGTACCATAGCTGCTTTGCAATGCTTCTAAAAGCTAATATAAAATACCAATAATCACAAACTTTCGTGATGTTATTTTTTCTGCTAAAATGCATCCGCATTCATCAAATAACACCATTGCACATATAAGTGCAGACTGTATGTGACTGCAGCAGTATTTATAGACTGGTGTTATGCCATGTTTCCTATAAGTCTTGCTGCTTCCTGTCCAAAAGGATATGGCCACTTGTTCCCTTCTCAGGCATCACACCGTGTGTGTTTGTTTTATCTTTTGTCATTTTCTGTTTGCCTCTCATTTGTTCCCCAATCAGCATTTGTTTGACCTATTTCCAAGCGAACAGCAGCGCCCTCTTCATGTCATGTATTCTCTTCATGTTTTTGTTACTGTGAATTTATGTTCCATTGTAATCTACTGTACTTAGACTGATGCCGTATCTGACCTGGGTGTGCACCATTTGATAAAATGGTGCAGAGGCCATTTAGAAGCTTCAAGGATGATTCTATATAAACATCTTGAACTTACTACATAAATAATATACTGATGTTGTCATGTTTAAAGTGCATTTAATGTACGGCTTCAGTCTAGACAGCACTGTCAGTAGGGAATGTGTATGTTTGAACAACGCACTCACATAAACTATAATTGGTTAAGAATAGCTAACATCACACATCCTCTGCATTTCTAGTCTGTAGAAATGCAGACTAGAGGACCAAAGAAGCTGCAGTACAAGAAGCTGCAGTACAAGCTAAAAAAAAAACAAAAAAACCCAACTGTAATTCTGTGAACAAATGTTTGACACCATTAATATTTAATTGCAGCCTCTTCTTAATTACCTAAGCATTTTAAGTTGCTGTTGATCTGGAAGCTTTTTCTCTGCTAATCACTTTCGTACCATCCAAAGCCCCAAAAACCACAAAGCTGCATGATTTATTGTATCTGTGCTTTTATTTTAACCTATTGTGGTTGATTGATTGTGACTGATCATTTATGTTGAGCATGTGCAGAAGAAAAAACACAAAAAATAACATAATGAATGTATAATATTGATAGTAAAAGTCAGAGTAGACAACAACTTATATAGTGTTGCCCACAAAGTTGGAATAAAATATTTTTACCTCTTCCATTGAAAGGATTGTTACAATATGATTTATTCTTGATACATACGATGTAACTGGGATTCAGTAAGTAATCATTGCACCAGGTCAAAGGTGATTACTGATGTGTATAAATAGGAATAAAATGAAGAAAGTTTTTGAAAACAAATCTATTCCAACTTTATGGCCAACAGCATACATACATTTACACATATACATATATACATCTACATTGGATACATACATACATACATACATACATATATAAACATAGACCCTGTGTATATTAGGCTGAAAAAGAGTGGGTAGTACAATTTATGTATACCTACCATTTCAGTCATATCTTGCGTAGCACAAATTTGTTCAGCTGCTTCCTATAATACCGTCAATCAACACTGACAATAATAACAACAGTAATAACAGCAATAGTTATATACTCGCCTACAACCATAATCTCTGAGGACCCCAAGTGCCAATTTTCTCTCTCATCCCTGTACTGAGAGAATCCAAGTTTTAATATCTTGCCTTAAATACATAAATATTTTGATATTGCTTGGGCTTAACCTCCAAATGATTTCATAGAGTAAAACCACACATTGACACACAAAAACTTTTCTGAGTGATTTTCATCACATGAAGTTTAGAATTCCAAATTCCTCTCAGATTCTAACTTCCCTCCCTCTGACTGTATTTGTGCAAAAAAACATGTATCTTTATTTATATGAGTTGTTGATCCTGAGGGCAAGGGACATTTTTATACAGAATATCATTCAAAGAGCCAATTTAATATAGTTTGCCTAAATGGAAAGAACATCCAGAAGGAATTGAAAACAAAATGCTTAAACAATAGAAGATCAAAATACAAAACTATGATTAAGTTTATGATTAGGAGTACCCCAAACATGCATACCAGCAGACTTATAACAAATGAAAAGAGAAATGTCTTCAGCCTGGCTTTATAAATATATATTTGGGGAATAGGTTACTATATTGTTGGATTAAGACACATACCTTTGGGCTGTGAAGGATGCACAGTAATAGTGCCAAATATGACTTTGTTTAAAAAGGATTATCTGTGTAATATTACTGTTATTATTGTCTTCAACAGAAACAGAAACACAGTCAGTATTGTTACAGTCACTTTGCAATGACTTACATTCTCTATGTAGGGATTTACTTTAATCTTAACCTTAACCACCCTGTATTTATCCTACCTTATAACAAGCTTTAACAATGAAATTGGATGATTTACTTTAAGGGGACCTGTATTTTGTCTCCAAAAGTATATGTGGGTCTCCATAACATGTGTTTAATCTGTCTGCACAAACATAAAGTGAAGTGTAGAACACATCACAGCCGCCAGACAGGGTTCTTCTAAAGGAACTTCACAATTACTTGTAAGTGGGCGGTTCGACTTGACAATGGGACATTAATCACACCTGAAGTTCCCAGTAGATGCAGAGGCTGGATGTGTTATCCAGATAATAGTTTGTTGATCTGACCACTTTTGACTTCACCCAAACCTGAAGGATACTGAACAACAAGCAGGAGGGCATTGAACATTCAGCTTTTTGATGTTTTTGATGGAATCAAACCTCTAAAAAATGACAGCACAGCGACTATGAACTGTATTTTATGTGATTCACTGTCTTGCTTATGGATCCTAAAAACTTCCACGTTAATTTAAGTATTAAATATGCCCTAACAGAGGATCTGTCTAGAGTTTGTTTCTTTGTTTCAAATGTTTTCTGTCTTGTGTTGCAGCATCAGTAGGAGGTATTAGGAAGTGTCTGGTTTGCCAGTGTTTGCAGGAAGTATCCTGCACATTGTTTTGAATTACAGGGAAGTCAGCCAGGACAGACTGAAAGGTAACTGTATAAACATGTGTTTTTTAAGTGTGTGCTTGAGTGCTGTTGTGTACGAGGGAAGATAAATCAAAGAGAAGAGAAGAGAAGAGAAGAGAAGAGAAGAGAAGAGAAGAGAAGAGAAGAGAAGAGAAGAGAAGAGAAGAGAAGAGAAGAGAAGAGAAGAGAAGAGAAGAGAAGAGAAGAGAAGAGAAGAGAAGAGAAGGAGATTTTTCTGTCTATAAAATTTCTGAATGGTCAAAATCAATTTTTAACCCATAAAGACCCAGCACTACTTTTATGGCAGATATCATATGAATTTTTCTCTCCATTTAACCTTTCATAAAGGATTTATCACTGTTTATTATAGTACTATCCTTTATATTTTGCATTTTTCACTGTAAATTATGAATTTTCCTATATTTAATTACCAATATTCAATTTTGGTCTTCATGAAAACTCATTTAATTCAAAGGAGATTATATCAAAACAGAAAACTGAAGAAAAAGTAACTTTTTCAATCAAATATCATTAACTGAACATAAAATAAGAGTCTCCATCCACTGTCATTTATCCATCTCCATGAGTTTTAATGGTGAATCAATGTTGTAGAAGATGATGATGTTTCCACATTCACAACGGAGCCTCTGAATGTCCAAATGGGTCAGATCTGATGACCACGAAGAGATAACAAACTGTATTTTACACTAATTATTTACATGTATTGATAGGATTAGTAGATCAACAGGTATTAAACATTTTATATCAGTAGATGTTTTTAGTCTTTATGGGTTAACCTGAACCACAAAAAAGGATAGAGTTTGCAGTATAATAATGTAACACTGAGTTGACATATTTTCACATCCTAACTTACACTGCCACCTTTTGGAGCCTCCCTGTAGCTACATTTGCTGCTGTAACCACTAGTTGATATAATGCAGGGGTGTCAAACTCATTTTCTCTAGGGGCCAAATTTAGCCCAATTTAATCTGAAGTGGGCCGGATCACTAAACTAATAGCATGATAGCCAATAAATAATGATAACTCCAAATAGTTTTAGTGCAAAAAATAACATTCAGTTGTGCCAATATATACATTTACAAACTATCCAAATAAAAAGGATGTGAATAACCTGAAAAAAATGCAATTTGTTAAGAAATATATGCACAATTTTATCAATATTATGCCTCGACTTATCATTTATACATGTGCAATACAGATCAGATCTACAAAGGCACAAAACATGTCGTAACAGGCAGAATATTGTTAAAATTGCACTTAATTTTCTTTAGACATTTTAGGTTGTTCATATTTGTTCAGGTCATTGACGTTTTATTGTTAAAGGATAGCTTGTAAATGTAAACATTTTCATAATTTAATGTTTTATGCACTAAATCAAAGGGAAAAAATGGTGTTGTCATTATTTATAGGTTATTATGATATTATTTTTGAGTTTGATGCCCTAACTTGCACTTTGCAATTCATCCCAGGGGCCGGTTTGGAACCTTTGGCGGGCTGGTTTTGGCCCCCGGGCCGCATGTTTGACACCTGTGATCTAATGAGTCATTATCAATGACAGTGTTGGAAGTAACGCGTTACAAAAGTAATGCATTACAGTACCACATTACTATTTGCTGTAATGCAGTAGTGTAAAGCATTACTAATCAATTTTGAGTAATATTTTCCTTGGTACATGTTCAATAGCGCTTGCTTTACAACACACTTTTCACCCATAATTTAAATGCTCAAATTGAGAAAACAAAACAGCAACACCGAGACACATTAAAGAATCTAAAATTCGGCAGGAAAGTTCTATTTCCTGTTGGTGTTCAGCCAGTGGGTGAAGATGGCAGAAGACAGTCCACTGGCCACATGGATGTATGCTCATTATTAACCCTAACCCTAATATGAGAAGCTAGTTAGCATTAGCATGATCCCTGTGATGAGCAATGACAAGGTAAGCTAACGTTTCTATGACTATTTAGAAGTTTTTATCTACTGCGCATGCGCCATTTATGACGAGGGTCTGTATGTAACTCAGAAGTAACACAGGTGTCATGTAACGCATTACAATTCAAACATTCAAGTGTTCCTGCTGGGATTCGAACAGCGTTACTTACTGAGCTATCCGTCCATATGTACTTTGGGGCGCAAATTTATGCATATGTCTTATTATTTGACTTTGGGGGGTGGGGGGGTTCTACTGCACACGTGTCATTTATGCCTACAATCTGGATGTAACTCGAAAGTAATACAGGAGTCATGTATCACATTACAATTCTGAGACAGTAATATTATAATTGTAAAGTAAGAGATTACTATTGAACAACAAGTAATTTGTAATGTATTACAGTTTGGAAGTAACTTGCACAATACTGATTATCAGTATGTCTGTTTAGTGACAAATGAAAGGAAAAACCTGAAGGGAGTGGTCTCCAGGAGAACAATGTTACATTTCCACCATCTCAACTCCGCTGAGAAAGTTTGATGCTTCCAACACATTAACTTCTAACTTAACTTACTGCTTATGGTGACCTGCAATATCCATCCATCCATCCATCCATCCATCCATCCATCCATCCATCCATCCATCCATCCATCCATTTTCTGAACTGCTTAATCCTCCAGAGTTTTTTTTTTTTTTTTTTTTACATATTTATTTATTTTTTTGCTATACAGAATACAATAGAAACATAAAGAATACAGTACAATATATTAGTATAACAACATGAACAGAACAGAACATAGCCAGGGGACAATCCTGTAGACTATTGTGGGGGGTGCTGGACCCCTTCATCACAGGGCTGGCCACAATATAATCAACACTGTTACCCATGGGTGCACTGCTACCAGGGATTTGGGGCCCTATGAAAAAAAAAAAAAAAAAATCACTTTGGGCCCCACCACTTCAATACCACAAACCATGCAAACCCAAAGGAATGGATCAATATTCTGCTTATAGATTTTATGATTTTGTGCTAGATTGATGAGAAAGGTGCTAGCCACCTTGTACATTTAAATAACGATAATAGTATATTTACATTGACTGGCAAATACAAATAAAGTATCAAATTGATTTTAAAACAATGAAATAAAATCTGACATTTCACATTTTAATCTCACATTTTAACATATTCTAATGCTAATTATTACTCTTTTCATGGACATAATGTGCAAAAAAAAAACCAAACAAACAAAAAAAAACCCCAAACTTTTTTTCCCTAACAAATAACAGTTGATTTACACTGAAACATGTTACTGCAGATCAGGTTTGTCAAGAACAGCAAAGTTACAGTAATGGTATGAATTACAGTGTATGGGATGATGCATAAGCGTCCACTGTGTCGGCTGATATGGAACTAAAACAACCAAACCCATGAATATACAAGAGAACAGCTGGAGAATAGCTGTCCACTGTAGTGACCATTATGCATGAAAGGGTTAAAAGTAAAAATGTGGGTCATTTAGCAACACTAATCTGTCAGATTGTCTCTAAAACGTCCCTTCTGAGAGATTTCCAATGCCGTGTTTTGACCCAACAACAAAAAAAGACAAAAAAAAAAAAAAAAAAAAAAAAAAAGAAATATCCTTAACTTTTTGTTTGTAGTGTAATTCGGTTCTGAGACGCTATTCGGCGCTCTCGGACCGTTACAAGCATCCCCGTGGCCAAAGTCAGCCGTGGGTCTGTGAAATCTCCCTCTAACTCAGCAGCAGCAGCATCTCAGCCTCCATCTGGGCTACCGGAGTACCGGAGCGCATGCATGCGTCCGCAGGAGCGCACGTTCAGTGGGACAGAGATGGGCGCTCCTGCACCGAAACAAAGAAACGCAGGGGTGTCGGAGGGTGGGACGGGCAGGAGCTGAAGGCGTGATGAGAACAGGGATGTCGGTGCCGTCAGTTTCGATTTAAGCCCGTTTTCTGCCTTTACGCAGGGTGGAGAGGCAGTCTGCCGGTTGGCCGTAATCCGCTCTCGGAGCAGGGAAAGCCCCATCCAGACTGAGACACAGAGAGGGAGGGAGAGTTTTAAGTCGGACTGGGATCCAGAGAGTTGACAGGAGTCTTTGGTTATATTTGGAGCTTTTCTCCCCCTGCTGTGGAAGCTTACATGAACTGATTCAGACCCCGGACAGCTGGACCCAGGACGACAATCAGCTGTCGGAAGTGAAGTTTTTAAAATCCATACATGATGAGTGGACCCACAAATGGTAAGTGAATGGCTTTGGAGCATGTTTGTGTGGTCGTATGAGGTGTGTGTTGTTTCTAATCGATATAAAGTCTTCAGAGAGGCTCTAAACTGAAGTAGACATAAACATCCTTCAGTGTGGTTATTGATCACTGACTCATTTATTGACACTCTGTTTCATCAAGCCATTAGCTACCTGTCTGTCAGTAAAGGTGTTGAAACAAAGGGTGTTATTGTGCCCTGAATAGCTGACAGCCTTCACCAGCTTTTTAATAACTGCCAGTGGAGTCAGTCAGCCTTTGCCACAGTAGTTTTAGTATGGCCAGTCCTGCTGATAGTAAGCAGTGCGTAATATATGGATAAACATAGATTTGTGAGGTTCTGAAGCAGGGGTTTCTCTCTCTACAGGATGCAATCATTTTAAACAATATATAAAATTGTTCCTCAGATTATTGATTCCAAGTGGCTGAATTTTGCTCATCATCAGATGCTCAATACTCTTTTACAATAAGAAACAGTCAGCGGCAAGAAAAGCCTGACAACTACTGAGCTATTTTTGGGAGAAGAAAGGAAGCCCACCACTCCTCCATTTGATTTTCATTGTGCTGGTCACATATTAAAATGTACCACCATCTATCTACACTTAGAAATACATGAGACTGGTAGTTATTAATGTGGAACTGCCAAATCCCAAAATCTATTTTAAAAAAGGCTCCTAAGAAGCAAAATGAAACCTCTGCATGACTGACACGCTGCTTTCCAGTGTAACACTTACCAGCATTTTAAGCTCCATAGCAGCCCTTCAGGTTTATACCTATATAAGCTCTGTATGGCTCTGAGGGGCTCTGCGGGGCTCTGAGGGGCTAAGTTTCACTGTAGCAGAGGGGCCCTGGCTGAGCTGGTGTAACCCCCAAAATCTCCAACAGAAAGGAAGGGGATTAACTTTTGGATGACTGTATTAGTTTTTTTATCCAGGCTGTTTCTCTGCAAGGTCACAAGTCAATAAATATGTGCAGAAGAAATGTTTTCCCCAGCCTTGAATCAGGGTTATTTTCTGAGTGATACAGTAACATCACTGAGTGATATCTGAAATGTTTGGTCTTCTCACCGTGGGACAACTTCAAATGTCATGAAATGTTTGCCACAGTAAACACATTCATATCGGTCGATATTAATAATTATCAAGATGACTGCCATTGGTTTATGGTCCTGATGGAACAATGATGGAACCTGATGGATATTTGTGGTTTTAAAACACTCATAAAACACATAATGAGACAAAAACAATGCAATATACAGAACCACAACAACACAGAAACACAGTGAAAAGGCAAAACATTATGTATCAAGACAAGCACAAACCATAGTCACGGATTTTATGTTTTCATACTTATTTTATTCATTTCAAAGTCAAGAAAATGAGTGCAATCAGACTTCTTATTTAACACAATAGCAGTTTACACTTGCTCATCATCTGAACATGATAAACACTTGCCAAAGAGCAGAATATTTCAGAAATCTAGAGACAGAACATTCACTATTATAACATTGAAATATTTTGCAGTTGCAATATTCAGTAAAACTTCACTGAAACAATTTGCAAGCATTTTAGCTGAGAATGCATTCCAATGAAACCCTTAAGACACAGTAAATTTACATTACAACAATATTTATTGTAATATGAAAATTATGTTATTGCTGTTAAAAAACTAAGGAAAATTATCACAATAGGATATACAAATAATGTTGTGCTGTCATTGGTGAACACAATCAGCTGCATCATTTCCCTGAAGTTTAATCAAAATTAAGCATGATATAGTCTTACATGTCATCTACAGATGACTAAAAAAGTACATTCTTCTTCTACCACTTATATTCTTCTTTTGCAGTTTGCTTTTGTTGTGTAACTGCAGCTCCATCTTATTCTTAAAAATACCCAAAAGATATGGAGCCCAAGAGTGTTTAAATAGAACAGTGTCTTAGGTTCAACTGTTCACTTCAAATACAGAACACACAAAATAATTTAAAATGTACAACAATAGCACTATAAACATGATCACAGACTAGTGCTGTCAGTAACAGAATGAACTGGCTAGTGCTGGTAGCTTGGTGTACATTTTAACCAATGAGAAGCCCAGTTTGATTATTGGTCCAATTCCATCATCTGTATCTGTATTTGTTGTGTAAATCACTCCAGTAAGTTGTGATCTTAGAGGATGTACACTGGAAGTTTCAGTGAAATCAAGTTAATAAATGCACATGCAACATAATACATTACATACAATACATGTACTGTTTATAAATTCCAGATCAGGACAATAAAACAATACTTACAGCCTTTCTCTCTCTCTCTCTCTCTCTCTCTCTCTCTCTCTCTCTCTCTCTCTCTCTCTCTCTCTCTCTCTCTCTCTCACACACACACACGCACGCACACACACACACACACACACACACAGGTGGCTCAGATCTTTCTATGTCTGTGGTTCCAGTCCTTGTGCTACCATCTGGCTACAGAAGCAATGCCAGCTTGTATCGTGTACACACACACACACACACACACACATACACACACACACACACACACACACACACACACACTGATGATACAATTTGTTAGGGACATTTTTGTCCCAGTTTTACCTTTTTTTTTTTTTCCTTGCAAACACATTTATAGATCCACAACTCCTCCTCTGTCTCTCTCTCCTGTTGTCATCGGCTTAACCTGATGGCAGGTTGTGTTGTGTCTGTTGTGATTGCATAATACAGTAGGGTACAGCATCATTAAAGCTTCAGTGTGTGATTTTTATTTTTTTTGCCATCACTGGGCAAAAATTCCATAATTACCTTTTAGTGTATTTTAATTCTAGTGGTCTGAGAGGAAAGAGGACTTGTGCATGTTCCCAGACTCTGTTTGTGGGTAGATTTTTAGCATAGATAGACAGTCACAGGTGTTTTCATAGGGCTAGATGGATTAAATATGTGACTGACAGCTTTAATTATTGATTAGTTTGAATTCCATCATAACTCCACTGCTTACATCTGTATCTTGTCACAGAAGAAACACTGCAGTGCTCATATTTTGGCTTCAGGTTTCCATAGTGATGTGAAATGAAGCCAGATCCTCTTTATTTATATTACTTTTTTTGACTCGGACTGATAGGAGAGAGCTACAAAAATGTTTTTCATTTCCAAATTCTGCCATTTTCTTTCCCTGATTTTCACCTCCTACTGCTTTAACTGTAAAGAACTCAAATGGAGCAGAGTGCAGTAATAATTGTTGCTCAGACCGTTTCATAACGGCATAAGTGCAGTACAGCCAAGTACATAAAAATCCCAATCAATATGGATCAAATACACTGTCATTCCAGATTGTGAAGTCTATTCAGTCCACTGACACTTTGTCTAGTTAAACCAACTGGACACAGACAGAGCTGTGTGTGTGTGGCCCTTTATTTCCAACAGTATAGGGATGTAAATCTATGGACATGGTCTCTTATGAGAACTCTGCTCACATATGGGGCAGCATTCACACCCTGATACCATAAATCATTAGAGTTGAAGGATTAACAGCTGTTCTTAGGTTACGGTTATAGTAGATTAGGGGAAGTCTTCATTCAGATGAATCCAAGTCAATGGATTGTCCTCTAAATACACGGGAACATGACATGTGTGCATGTGTCACACAGTGTAAAGAAAGGGCTTGTGTCACTAAGAAGGATTTGACCAGTTTCATAAGTGAGGATGAAAGAGGTGTAATCCTGAAACAGCCCCCTGTCTCTGCTAGTGTCTGTTTGTGGCTGGAATGCTCTGCCTGTATGACACATTTTAATATGCAACGCCATTCTGAGTTTGGTGTCTTTTCTGACTGTCATAACTTGAGTAATGGGGGTTAGATCAGGAACACAATCAGGAAAAAAGGAATAAAGAAAATTGTAAATATAGACAGACTTTCTAGGAGCCATCACTTCAAAATCACTCGTTAAGGTCATCATCTCCTCTAACCCTGAGTACATAGCATGTGGTTATATTTTATTGTATTTGTTGTTTTTAGCCTATTTCATTGATTTTTCTTATTTTCATGCTTTTCAGTCAGTTGCCGTAATGTTAATGTGACATTATGAAAGTGTCATCTAAAGCCTTAATCTATTTTATTGATTTATGAAAATCACATTAGGCCAAGTGATGAGCTGATGTTTTTTTATGACTTGAATAATATTAAGTTTTTTCTTTTATTAAAGGAAAAAAACGGCCATACAAAATATACATTTCCACACCTTAAGCCAGTTATCAATGCAGGTGCACTGAAGACGTGGACAATCTCAAATAAGACAAAACATAAAACAATAAAGACGATGTCGACAATACACATATACATGGTTATAGCAGTTGTTACTTATCACTAAGTCCAGTTCAAATTCTTGAGCCGGATACGTCATTGACCTGTGGAGGAAAAGTAGCGGGCCCATTGTCGTTGTAATCATCTACTCTATTTAACAGTCTGTATCAGGGGTGTCAAACTCCTTTTAGTTCAGGGGCCGCATTCAGCTAAATTTGATCTGAAGTGGGCCGAACCAGTAAAATAATGACACAATAATATAGAAATAATGTCAACTCCAAAATTTTCTCGACGTTTCAGAACAAAAAAAGTAAATTTACAATATGAAAAGGTTTACATCTACAAACTATCCTTTCAAATGATGTGAATAACATGAACAAACTGAAAAAAATAAGTGTAATTTTAACAATATTATGCCTCAGTTTATCATTTACACATGTACATTATAACTTACAAATACACAAAATATTCAGTAACAGGCAGAATCTTGTTAAAATTGTACTCATTTCTCTTAGGACATTTCAGGTTGTTCATATTTGTTTAGGTTATTCACATTTTTGCGAAATTATACTTTGTTTTAGTGTAAAAACATGAAAATATTTACATTTACAAAGAGAAAAATTTGGAGTTGTCATTATTTATATGTTGTGATCATATTTTAGTGGTCCTGCCCACTTGAGATTGAATTGGTCTGAATGTGGAACCTGAACTAAAAGGATTGTTTATATTTTAGTGTAATTTTTGCATTTCACAAATTCATCCCAAGGGCCGGACTGGACCCTTTGGTGGGCCGGATTTGGCCCCCGGGCCGCATGTTTGACACCTGTGGTCTATACGATAATCCTTCAAATGCTGCCAGTTGACCAAGAGAGATAGAGCTGATGTTTTTACCTCATGTGTAAAAAAACCCTATCGGTGTCAGTGTTATCTTTTCACGTTTGTGTTTCACTCATGTCTCAGTAATAAGACATTTTCTTGGAAAGGATGCTTTGGATTTATATCTTTTTTGGCAGTCGTTCCACATTGTTCTAGTACTTTGATCAGAAAGAAAGTCAACGGAAAAGCCTAAAATTGACACTTGACATGTTTTTGATCCTCTCCTCTCCTCTCCTCTCCTCTCCTCTCCTCTCCTCTCCTCTCCTCTCCTCTCCTCTCCTCTCCTCTCCTCTCCTCTCCTCTCCTCTCCTCTCCTCTCCTCTCCTCTCCTCTCCTCTCCTCTCCTCTCCTCTCCTCTCCTCTCCTCTCCTCCAGTTCAGTTCCAGTCGGGTCTTTATGGAGAAAACAACAACAGCAGCTCTCCTCTCACCAGCCGTGGAAATTCTCCCATTGTGTGCGAGCGCTGTAGGGAGGTGTGTCGTGGTGAGGTGGTTCGCGTTAAGAACACACATTTCCACGTTCACTGCTTCACTTGCCAAGGTAAACACCTGCCACACACCTACACACACACAAACATGCTTCTAAACCCTAACCCTATTGCATCCGTTTCACTTTTCCTCTCCCACACTCATAAAAAAGCCTCTATTTTTCAACACTGAACTAATGCATGTGTGGAGTCCTCCCACATCTATTTGCATAATTAAATATTAAATAATTACCAGCACTCAGACAAGAAGGAACCACCACAATTGAATCAGTGATAATGTCTGTCTTCACTGAATTAAAACCTGAAGCATGACTCCAGTATAAGTTCGTCACAAAATGTTGCTGTTACATAATAAGGCACAGAAGCATCTTTCAGTAGAAGGTACACTAAACTAAGATGACATGAAATATCCCTAATGTAAAAAGTCTGTTAAGTAGGAGAAGTTTTACATAATATTATATATGAAAAAAATTATGTGCAAGCTATAAATGAAACCTAAAAATTGCAAAAAAAAAAAAAAAAAAAAAAAAGCCATACATTAACATGCAAGTATAATCCCATGTATCTGATGTATCCAGAGCATGTATGCATGCCTGATAGATGACATGTCTGGTAACATCAGTCTTGATATGAGGCAGTAAATGTCATATATTAGCTTCATATGAAAGTTAATGGCTGTTTTCATTATGAGTTGATCTATTGGTGTACTTTCCAATTATCCGCTTGTTAAGTCTGACGTCATGGTGCCATAAAACTCATTTCCGCATCCAAACTGTCAACCACAGTGGAGCCTGTATACATATTTACTCTGACTTCTTTCTTTAATGAGGCACCAGATAGGGTTCAGAAGGAGCTAAATTCATTCATTTAACTCAGAGTGATTAGTGTAATTTTCTATAGTCAGCGTTTTACCTCTGGTAGATTGTGATCCGTAGAGACATATTTTAGAGATGGATGCAGTGGAGTTATTACTGAATAAAACCATGAAAATAGTCAGAATGTTGCGTACAATTATACTGACATTGGTCTAAAATGACATTGAAGCTTTACATTTACATTTACAGCAGTGGATCAGTTCAATTCATTCTCAGCTGTCAAACATGTATCGACTAAAGACACAATATTCCAATCTCTTGGTTTAATCATGTGATGGCCTTGAGGTCTTTGAAGGGAGACCAGAGTCTGATCTGTGTAAATGGAGTCCTATGAGAAAAGAGGCTCAATTCTATGAATAATCAACTATTCTGTGAACTCTATTGGTTTTATAATAATCAGATGACCTCTTTGATGAGGGCAAACAATGTCACGTTGCCAAACAATGGCCCAAAAACATATGTTGTTTCGTATTATCAAAACCAAAGGTAAAAAGCACCATATTCCCATTACAGCTAAGAAATCCACTCTGCTGAACCACAAGATTTAGCATCATCATAAACACAGGGAGAATATTTAGGGACGTCAGAAAACAGTGATACACATGATTAAGCTTCGGTTTAATTATATTTTCATTTACAATGAAACAGACAAGACTGGAGTCTTACAGGGGTATACACTGACTCAAATTGTTGCTTTATTTACCTTCCCCTGAACTGGAAAGCTCAGATAAAGGACTGACAAACGAATATCAGTCCTTTGTGAGACACCTCAATAAAGCTTTTTCGATAACAGGGGAGTCCATAAGGATCCGCTTTGGCAGATGCATTTGGAAACTAATGTTCGTTGGATAAAGTGTGAGCGTTGGCTCTCACCAGACTTTGTTTTTTCTCAGTCTTCATCTCCCTCCTCTGCTCTTTATCATCAAATGTAAAGTGGTAGAATGACAATTGTATGTGTTTTATGGACCCAGGGACACAGAATTGAAGAATAATGAATAGATATAATGAACACAAGTGGACCTGAACACAGTAAATAATGTCATGGCCTAATTAGCAAATTTGCTGACTCGGTTAATCTATAGATGCAAGAAAAAAAGTGTCAATTTACTTCTGTCTGACCAGAGGCAATCACAAAGCCATAGATATTTACATTTGAAAAGTTGGAATTGAACTGCAACACCCTCCCAGACCCTCAAGAGCAGGAATGTCCAATCCTGGTCCTTGAGAGCTATTATCCTGCATGTTTTAGATGTATCCCTCTTCCAACACACCTGATTCCAATGATAAGCCAATCATCAAGCTCTGCAGAAGCCTGATAACGACTGTCATGTGTGCTGGAAGAGGGAAACATCTAAAACATTAAGGATAGTAAATCTCGAGGACCAGGATTAGACACTCCTGCTCAAAAGGATTAAACAGTTCAGAAAATGGATGGATGGGAAAATTGGAATTGGTCAATGTTTTGCATTTATGATTGACAGCTCAAGTGAACCAATTATCAGCTGACTAACTGTATCTGCTTTAGTTTGAGAGAAGGTGTTGTATATTCTCATGTAAAAAACCTGACAGTGGATTCAGTCTGTGTGGAATCTGTATGACCCGAGACATTTGTTACAGTTGGAATCATAAATTAGTACATTACAGGTAAAAATCTGTAAATTAGATCCTATGCTTTTGGCCTCTAAGATGTGGTTAGTACATAGCCACACATAAACACTGAAAACATGCAAACAGAGTCTGAGAGTTGAGCGACTACTTGTTTTCTCTCTCCATGTCTCATAAATTCTGCTTTTCATATCTCTGCATGTTGTCTTTTCATGTGTGTTTTCATGCTCAGTCTGAGTACTTGTGTCTCTGCTGCATGTGTGTGTGTGTGTGCATGTCTGAGCTCCACCAGTGAGCAGGTGGGACAGAAAGCACAAATAGAGGTCTGGAGTCAGCAGCTAGCCTAGCAGTGCTGTCAGCAGCTTTTCAGACCGTAGTCAGACTCCAACCAGCTAACCTCCTTTCACAAGCCGGGACCCACATAGTCCCAAAGCGCGCTGGAAGACGGCACTGTTTTCTCTGTTTGATCTTCTAGTAACGTTGTCTGAACACACCCAGGCACAAAGCACCAAAAGGAGGCTTTCTGATTTATAACATGATTTTTTTTTCTCAGTTGTTGAGTGCAGATCTTAAAAATAACCTGAGTAGATCTAACTCCTTTGATTGACTGTTGAGAACACAACCTATACTTATTGACGGAAATGTTCTGTGTTTGATATTAAAGTATTTGTTACCGTGTTGGATTGATCTTGCAGAGTAAGCTTAATGACTTTTAGCTAATGGACTGTGGGTTGAAAGGACATCAGCTGATGAAGTGGCTAAGAATCAAATTGTCAGCTTTTAGTACACAGTCATCTATTTTTTTTTTTTTTCCTCCTCGGCTCATTATCTCCTCCTCCTTCTCCCTCTCTCTGTTACTTTCTTGTTTCAGAGATTTTATTTGAATTTCCTGTTAGTGTGTGACGACCCCTGTCATCACACACTATTTTGGTTTTGGAGACAGATTTTCTGAAAAAAAACAACAAAAAACTGAGAACCTAAAAATTGTGTTTTGGTGTTACCATCAGCAACCATAGAGGTGCTTTACCACCGTTAAACCAATCATTTTTCAGTTAGTTCTCTTTACTGCCATGAATCCATGCAATGAAATGGAGTTTTATATTTCTTATGTCTATGACAAAAGACGATGAAACGTGATTTCATTCTGCACTGTATCCGTGTTGATATTGTGTTTGAATGACAATAAAGTGAATCTTGAATCTTGAGTTGTGGAAATGAGTTCCAAAACCTTTAAATGAGTTTACATTTCACACTACTGGTTCCCTTGTCACAAAGTCAACAGGTTTTATTTTTTGGATGGGTCTTTAGGTTCAATGCCTGAAATAAAGTCTGTGCTTAATAGAGGTAGACCGATATATTGGGCTGATGTATTGATTTTTTTCAATATCGGCCATTAGCATTAATTTTTTTTTTTTGAAAGCTGATATTTGATCAGTACTAAAAATGTTATGTGATATTTGATCAGGCACCTGTGTGGGCAGCACTTGAAGTGCCATAAATGTTAATAGAATAGTGTGTGTACATGTATTAATAATTTAATTTATATTGCTGCATAAAAATCTTAATTATCTCTGTGTTTCTATTGTATTCTATTTTCAATTTGCTTTAAACTCCTAAGACCCAGTGTCCACATTTGTGGACAAGAGTTTCACAACTTTATACAAACAAAAAGAAAAGAAAACTGTCCACCACAAAGGACATTCCATAAAAATTTTTAAAACTGCATCTGAAAAAACTGTTGCATCATGATGTTTCCAATATAGGCACTTATTTAATAAAAAACAAAAAAGCTTGTACTTTGCTGACATTTTCTGGGTCTTAGGAGGTCAAAAAAAAAAATCTGCCTTAAATATCGGGCTCAAAAATCAACTGTAGATGTCGGCCATCAGCTGACCAAATTTTAAAACATTGACATCGGCCTTAGAAAACCCATAATGGTCGAACTCTAGTGCTTAACACAATGGCATTTTATAAAGCCAGTGAAATCTCCACTTAAACTTACAGGTTTACTTGCCTTCAGATGACATTTGCTAACAATTAGCTAAAAGAGGAGGGACTTTAAATGCCATCATACCAAATCTGGATTTATCCCCTGGTCCACCATTACACCTCACTGTATTTTAATCTATTCTACTCTGAAACTGTTCTACTCACTTGCTAGATTAGGTTATTTCTAGAGAAAATGTTTTTGTAGAAGAAATCAGTTTACAATCTGGAAGCTTAGTGGTGGTGACACTAAAGTCCCAGGGCCATAGTGTGTTGTTTTACCGGATTGGAGATTGTAGTTACACTTCATCAACAAAACATCTAAGTAGTAAAAGCTTCTTCTGTTATCTGGGAATCAGAGCGATCCAAATATTTGACCTGTACAAATATGTCATCTCTGCAGCACTGGTCCTCAACAGATGTACAAATAAATGTTGTTGAGTAACATTTATAAGAAACCACAGAAAGCAGATGTATTTTAATAACTTGGAATGATATAACCTGTAGCTAAGTGTTACAGACACTTTACAAAATGATGGATTTAGTTGTCTGGTTTGCTAATAACCAATCCAATCCAACTTTATTTGTAAAGCACTTTAAAACAACCACAGTCAACCAAAGTGCTGTTCAGAAAAATAAATAAGAACCAAAAATACAAGACTAGATTAAAAATAAATAAATAAATAAAAATACAGAAGAATAGATAAAACCTGAATAAAAGAATAAAATACAACAATAGATTAAAAGCATACAAAGCTGTACAACTAAAAACAACAACAAATAAGAACAATAAACCAATACCAAATAAAGCAACTGAATTAAATTAATACATTCAAACATCTCACGTGGTTTCCAGATGCAAAGTCTGTCATAATTATCAACATGTCAGTATTTATAGTTGCAAGACTTTTACATCTAACTGAACGATATTCTCTTTTGCATATTTTCACTTCATTTTGAACCCATAAACCTTTTATTAAAGCTTATCAGAGCCATTAGAACAAACTGATCTAAAAAAAAAAGTTTTCAAGCCCAATCACCGAAAAACTGCAACCCTGCAAATATCCTTCTGCTCCAGTAAAATGTCTCATTATATTATATAACATAAAACACTTTCATAAAATTGTCCTCATTTCGAAGTTAATTATGTCAGTTTTTATCTCCATGCCCTTCTGGGTATAAAAATATGTGGTCCTAAATCCTCCAAATGAATGACAAATGTTTAACTACTCTTTTCCAATAATGCACATGGTATATCTAAAATTACACCGTGGCACTTTTTACCCTGAGGATTGTTAGTGTTGGAGTATTATGGACTTTTGCACCTCCGTCAACATTTGTCTACGTCCTCCTCTGTCCTTTCCCTTTCCATCCATTTTGATCAGCCTTACGTAAATACGAGGGAGCTAAAGAGAGGAAATCCATCCCGTGTTGATGATGTGAGTTGATGAGGGAAGACAGTGACAGGCCGGCGGACGTGTGCTGGATGGACAGATCAATAGTCTCATTGATACCTCCCCTGGGTCCCTCTGTCTCTTCCCCTCTCTTCCTCCACATCCCCATCGCCTCGTTTTTTGTCTGCTTCCCTCTCTCCTCACATGTGACACCCTCTCTCTCTCTTCAACTTCCTCTAATCTCTCCCTCGACTACCGTTTCACCTCTCCTTTCTTCTCTCCATGTCTAGTCACAGTGTGTAGATGAAAATGCTCTTCTGCTCTGTAGTTGTTGGGAAAAACTTATTCTTTGACAGAAATTGATGAGAGGGGAGTGCGTTTTTACCTCATGTATAAGAAAACCCTATCAGTGTCAGTGTTATTGTTTGCGTTTCGCTCACATCTCAATAATAAGACATTTTCTTGGAAAGGATGCATTGGATTAATCTCTATTTAGATCAAGGGGCAAGGACCTCAGCCCCTAAATTAAACCCATGTGAAACTGTCTTTAATATCACTAATATTTAATATCACTATCACTTGTAATATCACTGATAACTGACTGGGGTTGGCTCCCATAGACTTTAACTGAAGTTCACTTAAACGATACTTAGTCAATATTTGTTTTTAACTAGTATTGATCCTGGATTTATTTGGACCATCTAATAAGTGTTCTAATGATTTATATTTATATTTGGGTGCTTCTGTGAAACTGGGTTCATTTTGGTACCTGGCACTTTGCCGGCTTTTTAGACCCAATAATAAAAGAGAAATGTAGACATATTTCCCCCCAGGATGCAACCAATGCCGACTACAGATAAATACAAAAAAAATTATATTCTTGCTTTGAGCCTTCCCAAAATGAATGCATTTTTTTTTTTAATAAAATATTGGGCCAAAAATAGGATCAAAATTGGGACAGGAAACGCTACATAGGTGTCAGAGCATTTGATCTTAAACATCACTTGAAATGGTCTTACATAGCGCTATAAATAAAGACACTGTGTTAAATTTGACGATTCTAGTGTTTTTTCTAATCCACACATGCATTTTTTTCATGAATCGGCAGTCTCATTCCAGGTTTTGTGTGCAACCCATCGTGTTCTTTTGCGTTACATGTGGAACCTGCCCATTTAAACACAAATAAATGGTGAGTGATTTTGCAACAGCGGCCATTTTTGTGAAACACTCTGCCTTGCATAACTGGTTCAATTCCCAAAATGTACCTGCGAGAGAAAAAAACAGATATTCAAAAAAATAGTAGCATGTAATTTTCGTGTCCTTTTTACCGTGTTACATATGGATTCTTGAATAAAAAATAATATAAAAATGTTGTTTTATCTGAAAAATAGTTTCTCTTTTATCACAGTAAATATTTATTGTTAAAATAGACCCAAAGTGCTTCCAAACTTGCTTCATAACATTCGTCTACATCTGGTTTGAATTTTTAGCGCCCATGTCCTGTTTCATAGAAGCACCCATTTATTAAAATTAATTTCCTGACCAACAGCTAGACTCTAGTTGCCCTATCGGCCCACCCGCGGGCCGAAAAAATTATATTAATATTCATCTACTATAAAAATATAATAAATCAGGACAATGGATGTTTTTTTTCAACTTTTGCTCAAAGTTTAGACCCTAATGTTAATAAAAGTACATCAAAAGTGTATTTTAGTGCAAATGTTAATGTTCAAACATGATTTTTAATCTTTGTGGGGTGAAATATTATTATTATTAAAAATCTCCGACATGAACAATTAATTTATGCATATCATTGTCAATCCAGCCGATAAAAAACAGGTGAGGATAAAAAATTCTTATTTCTCTTTTAGTTTGTTACAGTTTACTCAGGCATAAGAATAGATACAATATTTTAGACAATGGGAATAGATTCTGTGTGGTCTCTAAATGTCCATAGACACCAAGAACATCCATATGAACCTTATTATTGTGAAGTAATTCTTCATTTACTTTGGGTATGTCTTTTTAGGTGTTTTTCCCCTGAAAATATGGTCAGGGTTAAACAGGTTAATAGGTTCCACTAACGAGGCTCTACAATGGCTTCATTACACAATGCTTGATGATGTTTACAGTTTCACCAAGTCAGTAAGCTAGCGTTTAACATTAGCTGACACATGACCCCTCGTACAGAGCTTTGACCCCTCCCACCTGTGCATATCTGCCCCATTGTCCAAATACGGTCACTTCCATATCCAAAAGAAGCTGATATTCCCAAAATTGAAAACTACTGGCTTCATAACAGCAGTTCAGAAACCAATATGTGACGTCACAGTCCCTCCATTCACAAACAGTGTACAAGTTTAATGTCAATTCTGAAGCGTTTTTCCATTGATATATTCAGTAAAACAAACTCTAGCTGTCTAGTGCATCCAGCTAATCTGTATGGATCACAGGTGCCTTGCATTCTTCACAAAGCTTACTGCCCTGCCAGACCCACTTTACTATAAAACAAGTTTATGTTTTATAAGTTAAGCATACTACAAGCAATATCTAGTGTATTTTATCAGCAGTGGAGGCTCAGCTATTCAGACAGTCACGGATGGCCTGCTCCTTCGTTGGAGAGGTTTCAAGGACACACTATAAAGCACTAACCACCAAATCAGCTCCGTTGTGAAGCACTCTTTTGTCTCTTTTGTCCTCTATGTGTGAATGTGCTTGTGTACTTTAAATGTGTTTGTATGAGCATTTTTATCTGTATCTGTGTGTGCATTCTTGGGTGCCTGCGACTTGTATCTGAAAACGAAATCAGAAAGATGAGATGGTCAACATGTGATTCAGGCCTCGAGGATATGTTTTTTAGTTTCTTGCCTCTTTCATCCATCTTCATTTACATCCCTTTTTCTTGAATCTATCTTTCCTTTGCGTTATTCTTTCATTCCCTCGACCCTTTGTTTCTGCTTCAGGCAGTAAACAAAGAAATCATTATCTGCTGTCTTTCTGCCAATTGTGTGTGTGTGTTTGTCCATGTTTGTCCATACCTCCAGCACTCTAATCTAATAGGCCACAAATCACTGTTAACGGATGTAGAATAAAATATTTAAATACTTTAGTGTCCTTGACGATGTGATGATCAGGTGACAGGGAGAGTAGGACGCTGATGAGGAAACAAACTGATGGGGCGAGGAGGATAGATAGATAGATAGATAGATAGATAGATAGATAGATAGATAGATAGATAGATAGATAGATAGATAGATAGATAGATAGATAGATAGATAGATAGATAGATAGATAGATAGATAGATAGATAGATTTTATTTATTTGTGTTCATTCTGTGGGTCTTGATTTCTAAATCTCAAAAAGCTGCTTCTTTTTTCAGTTTAGAAAGTTGGTGTGGTAATAAAAGTTTATAAAAATGCTTTTTAAACTGCTACAATAAAAGAGATATAAAAGCATTACATTAGAGGTGTTTTTGTTTTGAACACCATGGGTAGAATTCCATTTACAGTATAGTTTGCTTGTGAATGTTAATGTCTTTTGCTTTATTCACTTTGTTTTCCCTCCTTTCATGAACCGTATTTAACTTTCAAGCAGCTCATACATTTTATGTTCAGCACAAAAATAATCTGTCCATCTCATGTACATGGATATAATCTTATGAAAGAAGTATGCACTTTCTGACAGCTGAAGTTTGTGGAAAACCTTTTGAATGTCCTCTGTGGTCTCCAAACTTCAGCAATGCTGCCCTTTAAAAACTACAAAAAAAAGAGATGAAAATGAATGAAAATAGACATTAATATAAACGTAAACATAAACATTACCCAGGATGCAATGGTACTGACAATCAGTATGACAAGAAACAAAGTTTTCTTTATGTTGTGAATTCGACCAATGCAGCTTGATTACCAAAAGGCTTTATTTTCTGATAGCTAAATGAGTCAGCATTATTTGTGTAGCTCAGTATGATAAAACACAGATTAGCCCCGATATGTGTTACCATCTGCACAATATACAACACTCTATGTCCTTTAATTTCTTAGTTTGCGTGGTTTAAAGCTGCATGAAAAGGAAAGGAGGAGCTACAGATGATGGCTCCTTCCATTAGGATGGACAGGTAACGCAGTGATGATGATGATGATGAGCAATCAGGCACCATCAGTAGATCAACCTGTCCCTCTCATTTTGTGTTTCATCAGTGTCTCCAGATTAGTTACATAGGCTATGTACTAAATCTTATTCACAAACATTTTGATATCAGCCTGAAAAGCACAGATGGAGCTGATCACATTTTGAAAGATTCTGGCAGCAATTAATGATGTTATTAGTTAACTAAGGACTGAATTATTGCAAACGACTGCTGATCTGAAGTGTATGAATGTAATATGTGAACTCACATCAGTTCTGGTAGCGTCTTTTTAAGCATCTGCAAGGAAAGAGGATAACATGATGGAAATCCACAGCCGATTTTTATTTGTGTGGCGTGAGAATGTGAAAAGTCACAGGTCACTGCTCAGGCTGCTGCAGGGTTTCCTGGGTCATCCCAACTGCTGACAGCTGAGTAGAAGTAGTCTTGCAGCACTTCATGGTAAAAGGAGTGAACACTGTGTGGACTATTCTGTAGATGGTGGTGAAATGCTTTTACTCTCTCTGATAAGCGACTGCCAGCACTTCTGATGTAGAGGAAGTTGACTGCAATAAAATCTACAGTATGTGATAAATGCGTTACTGGAGATCATATTAAGAAATCTAGAAAAGCACTCGAAGAGCGCAGATCTCCGCCAAGGCAAATCAGTTGTCCCCCCCAATCACCACCAAAATTTAATCATTTGTTCCTTGTGCTCGCACCAACATTTCCTGAAAATTTCATCCAAATCCATTCATAACTTTTTGAGTTATCTTGCACACAGACAGACAGACAGACCCCGATGAAAACATAACCTCCACCGTTACACTTGGCGGAGGTAATAAAAAGCCTTTTGAGAAACCTTTACACAGTCTTTCAACTGTTTTATGATGTATTATAATCATGGTTGAGTTTTCATTGTCAGAGCTTTGCTGAAATAAGGCAAATCATTAAATTAGTGGGGATTCAGCAGATTTACAGACTAAATCTAGAAAACCATCAGAGTTAGGGACAACAGGTGAGGTCAGGATTGGGTCAAAAGGTCTCAGATGACACATCTGGCTGGGAATCAAATGAATGACGAGTCTCCGACTATCTGAGCATTAAGCTTCAGTCAGCAAGTTCAAGTAGAAGGCAGAAGATTTGCCCCTGCTGTCCCTGAAAGACTGAAATGTCATGTGACAGAGGAGTAATGTATGGTTACAGACAGGCACATATTCATTTAGATTCTGGGGGTTCACTGCACTGACATTTTCAGCATAATTACATTGTAAATCTGCAAAATAAAATCTTCAACTTAATGCAGTTCCTCGTCTCAAACTCACAGGTGAATACTTAACACTATAGGTCCAAAAATGTACATAGAACAGCTAACTGCTTTTTAAACCACATCATCTTACTTTCAACTCGTACAGAATGTGCAGCAGTGAGTTACTAAGTGAAAGATAACAACTTATGACATTTCGGCATTACAGTGTTCACTTGTTTATTGTGCAAAGGTACAAAAGCCACAAATTGAATTAGATCTGCTAAATTATTTGGCATTTAGGTTAATTCAACTTCATCATTCTTACATGGTTATTTGAATAATTGGGGAAATGCAGAGAATTAAACATTTTTTTTCTTTTTTTTTGGACCAAGCTGTTTACATGTTTATTTCAGCTGTTGAGTTCTTGATGGAACATGGGGGTCTATCGAGACTGACTCCCTTTTGGAGGGAGCCCCCAGTGGACATTGATGTCACTGCAGACCCTCCACATGGACTTCACCTTTGAATCATGGAGGTCGCTGCGTAGTTGGACTTTCTGATACCTAGCATGGAGAGGTGTACATTATGTGTTGCTAATTGCAGTCACTAAGGCTAATGTTGAGCTAATTCTAGCTAAGCTAGGCTAACTCATTAGTTAGTTTGTCCACAGTGTGTAGCCTTCAGCACCAGTTCACTGCTTATTCAACCACATTATTTCAGTTCCGACATGTTTTAATTGTACTGTAAAATGTGTAGACTTATAAACTGTTCAAAGGCATTTTTGACTGGGCTTAAGCCAAGTAGCTAATCAAACACATTACATTTAGCTGTTAAATAAGTAATGTTAAATCATTACTTATTGAGTAATTAGACAATAATTGTAATTATGAAGTAGGCTACTTTCTGTCATCAATATTTAATGATAACATGAACACACAGGCTACTAATACTGTGACTTGAGTGTTAAGTGTCATCAGGCTTTCTTTTAGTTCTGTCAAGTTCAAGTAGACTGAGCAATATAAAACAGACATTTCAGCAGCTGAATGTTTGAGGCGTATGGATAAGCAACATCCACCCAGAATAATGCATGTAGGAGCCTTTTTATGTGTTGGGAGTTATTGGCATGATCTGAAATCTAAATATACCAAAACTGTCTCCAGAGAGGCCAAGCCTCAACATCTCCCACTTTCCTGTGTTTCTCAGCTTAATGGTTTTCCACTTAGACAGTGATGAATGTGTGAATAGTGTCGACATGAGGAGAAAGGCCTTTATCCTCAAGTCTCTATGTGAGTCTGTAAGGCAGAGGCAGACAAAAGGAGCTCTAATATGTGTAGGATATATGAAAGTTTGCATATGACTGTTGACTGAAACCATTTAATAAATACATGCAGTGGTAAGGTCACTGACGTCCTATGGAGTATATGTACAACACACAGTAGAAAGTGTACATGTGGTAATACTTTCACTGTGAACAATTTTAGTCTCAGACAGACTGATAAAGGTCACGCTGGCATTTGAAGTTGTACGACAGCAGCTTTGCCTCGATAGTAATACCGTAACAAAGACAAAGGGGAGTCCAAAAAAAATTATTAATGTGTGCAAGAATGATGTCCCAGTTTTTCCCTTGTTAAGGAAAACCTGAGTTCAGCTTGCTTAAATCAACCTGGGAGAAAAACCACTCACTTATCAGTTACAATAATGTCACAAACTGCACTTCGATGGGATACAATAAAAATATCATATCTGTGTCATGAAATCATGTTGTTAGCTACAGTTTTCAACATGTAGGGTGTGGTATAAAACACACGCAATACAAGCTAAATGTCTTGGATGGTATTATGCATATTAGGGTTCGGGTCTGTGTCTTAGAAGATGGAAAACTGGAATCCCAGATTAAATATAAGGAGCAATGCAAGGGATATTGGTGCTGATTTATTGTAGTTTTTTTCCTCAATTTAACAAAAACATACAGCTGGAAAAAATGAAACTATGAAGACAAACTTGATTCTATGCAACAAGTATGTGTTTGTATTTATTTTAATGTTTACTTTCATGTGCTTCCTGGTACCTGGATGCCATGAAACAGCACATAATTTGTATGCAATACACAGGAACACACTGAAATTCTGTACAGCTACAGCTTTTGCCAAGGGATGTTAGAATTATCACAACATGAATGGGGTGGTCCTTGGGTTGCAGGAAAACCTTGCAAAGCTTTTCTTATTAATGAAAACAGAGCTTTTCATGGTTTTGGCTTTAGCTACAAAGTCAAGGAAGCTTTCAAATGTACTGTAGTTCACATAGATGTTTCTTTACTGTCTTGATGCCTTCATGTTGGCTCCAGAAGAAAGATATACATTACGGACAGATATATAGATAGAGACAGATAATGCATTATGCAGCCAGACGTCTTCCTTCTCTCTGTCTTTATGTCTCTCTCTCTGAGCCACTTAACACGCTGACTTGGATCAGTTCAGATCCATTCACTCCACTGGGTTTAAAGCCATTAGCTTAATTAGAGACTAGGCATTCAATTCACTGTCAGATAGCCTGATCCTCTGGCTGCCGTTCAGATGTCTAACCTATAGGTTATATCAAGATGTCACTCCACTGCAGTTTATACCTCCACTGACTGAGAATTAGTGAACTGACTTTTTATATGTAAAATGTGGAGTATCCTGTGACTTTACACTGATGCCCTCACCGTTATTTTGTGTGGTAGGGGTCACCAAATGGCAGAAGATCATCACTAAAAGCAAGCTCCCTCGATCCCTGTGCATCATCATTATCATCATCCCTTAAAATCTGTTGTACTATCCAGCTCAGCACAACTGGATCAGAAGCAATCACATTACAAGTGCACAATAGAATAATGTACATCTATTATCACACAAAGCAGCCTCTATATACACAGAAAGCTCCAGTTTATGACATAAATTAAGCCATATTTGTTTACAGACACATACTAGACACACTTTATGTTTTTAAATGGACAACCAGCCAAAACATACTGTATGAATTAACAGATTAGATGCCTACTAGTCTAATCCCCAAACAGATTAAAGCTCTTTAGAGGTCACAAAGAACAGCAGATTGCTCTCTCAACAACCCCACCCCACTTAAGCCCCCGACACATCCAATGTACCTTCAAACCAGAAGGTGAAACCTCAACATTAGTGGATTTAAGCGTATGTCTGGGTGCAGGCTGACAACTTAAGGTTACTAATTTTAGCAGACACCTGTGGGATTACTTAGTAGTCTGTACTTTCTTTTTGATTCAATGAAAACCTGACATATTGATACCTGGCTATGAGTTCAATTTTTCAAGTTTTGTGTCAGTTTTGATTATTTGTCCTAAATAACTTGCTGATTTTGTCACATTACAGTATGATTTCATCACTGGGCTAAGGCTGAACTTCATTTGTATTTTTCTGGATTATTTGGACCGAAGTAAACCTGTTGCCTGTGTTTGTTTTTCCAGTGTGTGGCTGTGATCTGGTGCAGTCAGGATTCTTCCATCACTCGGGGGAGTACATCTGCACAGAGGACTACCAGCGTCTGTATGGGACCCAGTGTGACAGCTGTGATCAGTATATCACTGGGGAGGTGGTTTCTGCCCTGGGGAGGACCTACCACCCGCACTGCTTCGTCTGCAGCGTCTGCAGGTGGGGAGAACGTTTCTGCACTTATGTCTGTGTTTAGCCTAGTTTCATTTCATGTGTTTGCACGATATGAGATAACGTAATTGCTGGATCTGTGGAACTACAGTATGTTTATCACTTATATTTCAGTATGTTTTGTTTGCATCTGCGTGTCCCCTCCATTGTTCTCAGCTCTGTGTGTCAGGTCCTCAGGGAGTCTCTCAGCACTGCTTTATCTCAAACTTGAGACTGAAAAAACAAATGAGATTCTTACACAGCACTGCATACTTTAATTTGGATTAATGACTTTGCAAGTCAGTTCACTGTTGCATATGTCTTAGGTGGCTACAGGTGGCCATCTACAATTAAAATGTACTGCAGGCTAGTGAATCCAGACTGGGTTGACTGCTGCAGAGTCTTGGAGTCAGCTTTAAGCAGGTAAAGTGACAAAGGAAGTAGCACAGTTGACTGTATAATTAGTGTATAAAGTATAATTTACTTACAGCCACATAATTCTATTCATTTTTTGCATTCAGTTTATTCGTTTGTGCTTCAAAAAAAAGTAAAATATATTTAAAGAATGCTCTGATCTGGAACTGAATGTATTTTAAAAAGAGATGATAAATGTGATGTAAATTAGCTTGTATTTTTACTGCTTTTATGACATTACTGAATGAAGCTGTAAATGAAGCGTCACAGGTAAGTGGAGCAGTAAACATCAGCCATCAGAGGATGCTCTATCCCCCTGGCCCCCACAAAATTGAAATGTGGTGCTAATTACTGATGTTAACTTTCTTTCATTGATTTAACCTATTGACAGCAGAAAATTGCACCTTAAATCAGTCAACCACTTATATAGAAAACTTAATGACCCTGACAGCCGAAGCCTAATGACAGCAAAGACAGATGGACAACAGACAGAACAGCAAAACGTTCCACTTCAACGGATAATGGGAAGGTATTTAATGATTTTCCATTTATGCTTTGGAAAGAAAAGATGACTGAAAACTAGACAGATGGATGTATGGACGGACAGATATACTGACCGCCATATCCCCCTGCATTATATGTCAGGGTGATAAAAGAGACTGAGTATAAAACTGTGTGTTAGATTCACTCATGGACCATTACGTTTTGATTTGCTTGTGATGAAAATCTCAGAGCAGAGTTTTCTTCTTCATTTGTAGGTCTGTCTGTCAGTATGTGTACTGAATTAGAACAAACTGTACAAAAATTGCCAATAAAGCTTATTCATTCTGAAAATCCCGCGAGTCAGCAGGTTACAACATAATGCTAAACTAAACGGAAAATACATGTTTGTTGTAATTTGCATTATGACCATTCAAGCGCTTGTGACAAAAAGCTGAGGTTCTGCCATTGCGTGTCTGCATGCATTACTAAACATTTTTGTGAATGTGTGTGTGTGTGTGTGTGTGTGTGTATGTGTGTGTGTGTGTTCTCAGGAGTCCCTTCCCAATTGGAGACAGGGTGACCTTCTGCGGGAAGAAGTGTGTGTGTCAGCAGTGCTCACACTCTCTGAGCAGCGACAAGCCCGTCAAGGTCCACGGCCCTAGCTGTAAGACACAAACACATGCACACAAAATCACACACTCACTGTTCATACATGCACACAAACACACACGCATATCACACTGTACCGGTCCTGTCAATTCCACTGTGGCACACATGAGTATAAAATGGCATAAATGAATATTCTTGATAACTTATCTGGAATTAATGCATTGCTTAAGTCATGCATTGTGTCATTTCTGTCTAGTCTCTGCACTGATACAGTGGCTCCATAACAACAATTGCTTAGTCATACTATGGGACAATATACTGCAAAATGGAAGCTGTTTGAAGTAACATTTCTGGAACTTCATTCTTGACTTTGTGTTGACTTTTTTGGTCATATTAGCAGTATTAGTTATATCTCACTGAAACTGCTGAAATGATAACCTTATACATTTTAGTCTTTATATTAATTAGAAGGCAGTGTTAAACATTGTAATTCTGTGGATAACTGCACTGTCAATATGTTCTGGTTAGTTTGAGATGAAGATTACCTGTACCCACTCTGTATTATGTTCTATACAGGTACCCTTTTGAATTATTTGTTCTCTGACATACAAAAAAAGGACTAAAATACCTGTAGTGTCCACCTGCTGAACACTGCTTAACATAGCCACAATCCCTGCAGCTAAACACGCCCACACACACAAACGCACACACAGAAGGTGGCCTGATGCTCCAGGTAGACTCTTAGCCTGCTTCTGGTCGCTCCATCTGGCAAAGGCAGTGTGACTATCACGACAGGAAAGGGACGAGAAGTGATGAAAAGCTGGCAGTAAAAAGAGGCGAGGACAGAGGATGATAAATGCATAAACACTTAAATCTTGAAGCTGTTCTTATCTTTGGTCTGTGCTTTTTTTTCTCCTCCTCCACCTCCTCCTCCTCCTCTTCCTCTTCCTCCAGACTGTGCAGGCTGTGGTGAAGAGATCAAACAAGGCCAATCTCTCCTGGCGCTGGAGAGACAGTGGCATGTCAGTTGTTTTAAATGCCGAACCTGTGGCTGTGCACTCACCGGTGAATACATCAGCAAGTAGGTGTCTCGATTCCCCTTAAAGCAGTTCAGAACAAAAATTCACAAGACGAGATGATATGAGATCATATTAGAGAGAAAAGTTGCCACAGTATGAAAAGGCCTGTCTCAGCTCAGTTCATAAGGATAGGGTCGGATATGACTCAACTTCTC